>NC_068969.1:28151239-28383077 GCF_026419915.1 Harpia harpyja
CTCATAAGACAAAGACGCCAAATTTTCAAAGCAGGGCAAAATGGATGAAGCTGCAAAGATGTCTGAACTCCCGCTGTGCCCATATTTTAAGGCACTTGCATGTACAGAGAAAATTCTTCCACAGTTATTTGCATATGCTCTGGGTTCATTTGCAAATGCAAACTACAGATCTGTGTGGGGTGATTTGTCTAGAAAAGGAAAATAACAGGAGGAAAAGCAGTCCAGCAATCCAAATTACCCAGAAAGCTGCTTATACCTGGGTGGGGGAGGAGAAAGAATGGAAAAGTTGAAATAAATTGTAAGCTGTTATATATGACCAACCTGATTAAGATAGGGTCATAACAAAAATATGTTCAAAGAGCAGTGGAAGATAGGAGAAGTCTTCAAAAGATTCAGATAAATTTGGAGTGGCTAAACACTGGAAGGCTTTTTTGATGTTCCAAACTATACAGGATTCATTTCTTCACAGGCTTTTTTCCTTCTTTTTTTTTTTAAATCCATGAAATGACACATTACACACTTCTATTTGACATTAGTTCAGGATGACTTCTTCAAGCGGCTGTTTGCTTGTAGCAATTGCCATACTGGATAAATCCAGTGGTCCACAGCCAATGCCTTCTCTCTGATAGTTAGCAATAGCTGTGTTAGAGAAAGAAATTATGACATTTGGAATACCTTGTTATCTAACCTTCAGCATTAGAGGTTGGTTTAACTTTGCCTTGAAGGGTGAAACAAAACATTCCATTAAAAATTTTTGTTTTCCATGAAAATACTGACTTTAATAATCCTGAGTGTTATCACTAGTCACATCAATGCCTGACCCTATTCTGAAACCTTGATTAGTCTCTTCAGTACTTTGTGGCTGTGAATCCCATAGGCTTTTCTGTGTGCTGTGTGAAAAAAAAACCTTCTTAATGCCAGTTTTCAAAGTGGCACCTTTCAGTGTCCTTTAACGTTCACCTCTTGTTCTGTAGAGGGCTAAGAAATGTGTGTGTATTGATCACCTTCGAAGTAAAGCAGGGTGTATATATTTTCACACATACCTAACCATAGCACCGTGCTACGATATTTCTCTGGTGCTGCCATGGAAATCAAATGATTAAGAAGCTCCATTTTACAAAGGACTGGGCTGAGAGTTCCCGCACAGTGACGTGTTGCTAAAAATAGCCTTCTGCCAGGCAGATACATGTATGTGTCTGAAATTACCTTGGGCTTTGCCTGCTTTTGATTTTGTGGGACTGATGATGGGAACAAGCATGTGCAAGAATAGGAAAGAGTTTATGCAAGAGGACATAATTGGAATCTGCATAGGGAAATATCACTGCAGTCATAAAATCTCTGAGTTGACTTAAACAAGCAGGATTTTTGGTGATCACAAAGACAAGACAGTGGGGTTTTTTCTTGAACTGTTTTCATCAGTGTGTTGTCAGTGTTCTTGTTTTCTTCCTTGATTACATTATTTATTTGCAGAGTTGGCTTTGTCGTCTTCTGTGGGAAATATCTGTATGCTAGTCTCTGCATTCCCAGTATCTCATTATGTGTTGCAAGCTCGCACCCGGAGCTTGCAGTCATTTCCACAAAGGCAGATCTTTGCTCCCAGCTCACTGGTATAAGACAATCTCACAATTCTGAGCCAACTGAAAAATGAGTATTCAAAATGTTACAAGTTTAATCCTATCCAGGGTAAGTGGTGTTTTTAGTACCTGAGGCACAGGATATACCTTGATTCTTTTCCCAGCTTTGTGAGTGATAGTAGAGTAGGGGTGGTTGAGCGGATTAACTCCTTTGTCTGTTTTTGCCACTAATTAAGATGAAATAATAAAGCCCAGCTTTATCTCGGAGGTATTATGAATCTTAGACGCCAGCCATTTGGGAGAAGAATTATGCTTCCAGTCTTTTTTTTCCTGCTTGATAGTATAAGAAAAGAACAAGACACTGAGCTGCAAATGCGAGGTTGAGCTTTTTTTTTCTTCCCCCTTTTTTTTTTTTTTTTAATAGCATGAACACATTTTGCCCGCTGTGCTTTGGAAAAATCCCCATTTTGTGGAAAATACTAGAAAATGAGTAATCATAATTCACCAACTGCCCGTAATGGTGCAGCTGCTGTAGTACTAACTTGCCAAGTTCAAGAGAACCCAGACATTTTTATTGCTTGAAAACACAGGCAGAATCCTGACTGCTGTGGCTCTTATATTGCTGCTGTTGCTGAGAGAGCCATACCATAGTGGGAATTTTGCCAGACTTCTGCTATTTCTATCCTCCTCCAGCACTGGACAGTGGTAACAGTCCTACTGCAGAGCTATGGCTTTGCAGAGTGAGAGATCCAGTGCAGATGAACCGCTGTCTGCCACTGAATTTTAAGTACCACTGAGATCAGGCTTGCTCTGAAGAAGATTAGATCATGCAGTTCCTAATAAAATGTTAATGGCTAGAAATCTCTAGCATCTCTGGATTGCTCACAGTAGAAAAAAAGTGGCAGTAAAGAAACAGTGAGAATTTTTTGTGGTGAAGATTGAAGAGCTAGTGAAATAGCAGCGTCACAAGACAGTAAAACCTTAATGACTGTGAGGACAAAGTGTTAGTCAGAACATTCAGAACTACATCTTTGAACTAAAACTCTTACAACTCTTAAAGATAAAAGTAATGTTGATAAAACCTATTTAATTTTAGTGACATGCTAGCAGTTTGAGAAGTCTTTGTTACAGATTTAACAGAGACGAATAAAGAGTCAAGAAAAAGCTCAATGCAATAAGAAAAAGCAGGAACAGTAAGAAAAACATCATCTTCTTGGCTCTCCGTAGAAAGAGAGAAGTAAATAAGAGGCAACCAAGATTTTAAGAGGGTTTTTTTTAAAGTTTGTAGAGAGCACTGAGCTCTGCAAATAAAGGGTAAGTGTACTGTATCACACTGACATGAATTGCCCTCAGTATTACTTACATGAACAGCAGTAGGCTGTGGTTGCAATAGTTACGGATTAATTTTGCTGGAAACTTTCCAAACAGTTAACAAAGATGAAGAGGAGGGAATGGAAAGTAAATCCAGTCGTCTTCTTTTTTTCTGTTAAGGTATACGAATGCTGGATGGAATAGTCACCGATGCTATTGAAGCCAGTTCAATTGGTTTCAATCCAGAACATGTGGATATTTACAGCGCAAGCTGGGGCCCTAATGACGATGGTAAAACTGTGGAGGGACCTGGGAGGCTGGCACAGAAGGCTTTTGAGTATGGGATAAAACAGGTACGATACTTAAGAGAACAATACAATAAAATGTGGCAGAGAACAGAATTTTAAAATGGTTGATATCAGGAAAGAAAAGAAAATGGTTTGTGCTGTCTTTGCTGAAACATATTTGAAAAGGAGGAGATGATAGATTTTAATGGTACAGGTCAGAGAAATTACCAGCCGGAACAGGACTTTTAAAAAAGCACCATTAGAGCTTTCTAAGCTGGTTTTAAGCTGCTGTTCTCCACAGGTAAGCTTTCTTTTTCTATCCTTAATTTTGCTGCCTTCGTCTTGCCCTACCCCCACCTTTCTCTGCTGCTTATTTTGCACTGAACAGTAATTGGATTTCTGCACTGAAAACCTATAAAATTTAATACAATATTTCTGCTTTGTGAATATTTTGCTGTGTGAAATAGTGATGCATTTTAGCACCCTGTGGATGGGCTTGTATTCTGTTAATTGCATTAGTTTATAAATTGGTGCATATCATGATCCAATTAAAATGAAGATAGTAAAAATGCATGATGAAGAGTAATGGAAACGATGTTTTTACAGTTTTTCTTTTTTTATATTATCCTCTTTAGATCTGGTTGGATGATAAGTAGGGTGCAAACTGAGAGCTACCAGGGATGTATTAATAACCTACTCTTGCTCTTGCCAGTGAGGTGAAAAGATATCTAAAGATGGACAGGTACTAATACAGAGAGGAAGACTGAATCAGAGATGGGAGAGGAGACAAGTGGAGGACAGCTTGAAGGACAGAAGCAAAGAGAAAGGATTTTGGGAAAAGGGCAGTTAACATTAGCAGACAGAAGGAGAGAAGAAGAAAGAAGAGTCTGACAGCTGACAAACATACTCTGAGGGAAGAATGGAGACCGAGAGGAGTGGGCTGGTGGTAAAAAGATCTAAGTCCATAGGTAGGCAGCAAGAGAAGAGGGACAATTAAAGGCAATAATTAGGGAGCCAATGTTCAGTGGTCATACTCTGTAAAAGCAAGTTCTTTGGTGAAAAATGTATCTTTTATTACAATTTGTTTTATTTCTCAAGGGGAGAAAATTTACCCATTTGTCAGCCTTCTTTTTGGAAGGATCTGGATGGTCTCCATTCTGCTTAAAGTCAGCCAGAGCTGGGGTTGCCAAACGACTTTCATCCCTGGCACCTTCATTGCTGGCCTGGCAAAGCACTTAAGTGTATGCTCAGCCTTAAGCATCTAAGAGGCGTTGGCAGCACTCTAAGTGAAATCAAAGCAGGTGTTTACATGTATCAGTGCTTTTCTGGACTGCAGCCTTTACTCTCAAAGGAAGATACTATCTCATTTTCTGCAGTTGACGTGACTTGTCCTTGCCATTTTGACAGTTCCATCACAAAGAGTACATCTTACTTTTCTTTATTTTTTTAAAAAGTGCTTTGTTTTAAGTGCTGCAAATGTCTTAGTGCTTGCATGAATAACTTTGAATCTCCTCTGAGTGGGATGATAAAAATCAGTATTTCAACTGCTGTTTCCAGTGACTGTACATATATTAATAATGGACAACATATGAACTTTTGCACTTCACACGAAACGTGTTTTTTTTTCTTCTGAAGGACTAGCACAACTTAAGACTGGGTAGGGTGATATGTGTTTTCTCTATGATAGCTGTGATGGTTTACATGCTGTCAGTTGCTAGCATCAGTTATTAGCTGCTGCTCCTGCATTATACACTGGAGACCAGAGCAGGGAATGAACGTGGTTATGTCTGGAGTCTGGAGTGTGGTGATGCTGGCCCACAGATCTGTGAGAGAAGGGAGGGTTTTCAGTCAGATGTGCTTGCTGGGTCACCGTGTTTCAATAAGTGAATGCCAACTGTGAAAGGCTTCCTTACAAAAAATAAATTGGTGGAAAAGTCATATCACGTACATCATAAATACTGCTTACCCATACTTCTGTGATTACAGGAAAGACAAGTGAACTAACCCCTGATAAACTTGCCATTTCTTTTAAAAAATGGGCATTTTTCCTAGAATTGTTCAGTACCAAAACATCAGCATGTGGGAAAACTTACCTGTTGAACACAGACTCTGTTGTTAACTTAAAAACCTATTCTGCAGAAAGGTGCTGTACCTGGAACGGTCAAACTAAGAGATATAGTGTAGGGTGTGAAGTAGGATACCGTAAGTACCTGGTTTCTTCTGTCTGTCTTCCACAGCGCTTATGGAACACTGTCCTTTTCTACCAGAAAATGTTTAATATATTAAGATTTGGGGGGGAAGCAGTTGTCAAGAATACATTACAGAGACCGAAATCTCTTTTATAACCACTCATCTCCATTTTCTCTAGGGCCGAAATGGGAAAGGTTCCATTTTCGTATGGGCTTCTGGGAATGGAGGCCGTCAGGGTGACAACTGTGACTGTGACGGTTACACTGACAGTATCTACACTATCTCCATTAGCAGTGCTTCTCAGCAAGGCCTTTCTCCCTGGTATGCAGAGAAGTGCTCTTCAACTCTGGCCACAGCATACAGCAGTGGGGATTATACTGACCAAAGAATTGTAGGTTGTTTTTACCAGATTCAGAACAAACATAGAAATGTATTATATATGCAAATAACAAGTGCAGGCACTTAAATGCTTGGTTTCAAGTGCCTGCTTTACGTTATGTGTTACATGCTTAGTCCTTTTGCCTTGAAACACTGAGGGGTTTGTAATCCAAAAAGTGATTGTATTCCTGGAACATCTTCTACTGTAAAGCAATGGCTAAACAAAATCATTGTGTAAGTGCAGTTAAATCAGCATGCTGAATTTGTCTGCTGTTTGTGTATGAGAGAGGTTTCTGCATGAAGTTTGATGTGGTCCCATTCTTCAGAAAGGGCGGATGAAGAGAAATTTAGAGTAAAAGGAGAAAGAACCTGTGAAGTTAGTGTAGCATATGAGTCAGTACCTTGCCATTAGCTTTTGTAAGATTGTCAGCCCCCGAGTTCCCACTTATGACAGCAACAACAGGGCTTCCAAACCTGTAAAAGGTACTCAGCAAGCAGGCATATTAGTCTGTATGCCTTCATTAACTGTGCAAGAAATAACTTGTACTGAAGAAAATTGCTGTGATAAAATAATGTTGAAGTACCTATAATTTCTGTTCGGCCCGGGTGCATGCAAATTTTACAATAAACTGCATTGACGGGGATTAAAACATCATCATTCCAAGCTACCCAGGAGATCAGTACTTTCTAAGTAAGTGGCTTCTCTTCATAGCTGAGATCTAGTTACATGGGCAGATGAGTTTGGTATTTAATTTCCAAATAAAGCACATGTTTCATTGCAAATTATAGTTCTTCTGCTGAAGAGGGAGCAGAACACCAATACTAATCCTATGAGTAATTTTCTAGCAAGCAGTAATTTTAAATGTTCTAGGCCCAACACAATGATCTGTTTTTATGATTCACCAGTAAGCCTGAAACACTTATTGTGAAACCTTAGAATAAAATAAGATATTCAGTGTGGGAGTATTTTGTTCCAACACAAAGCATTTTGATACAAAAATTATAGTTGAAGTAAAAAGAGTGGATTGAAATATGAACAGATTTAAACATCCGTCACTTTTTCTGCTGGTGAGGAATGCATTAATACACACCAAGTAAAGGATACATGGTTATGTTTGTGAGTGTGGATGTGACTCTATTTACAACTGCTTATTCATGCAATCCGCTTTTTTTTGTTTTTTGTTTTTTGTTTTTTTCTGTCAGACAAGTGCTGATCTTCACAATGAATGTACAGAGACTCACACTGGGACCTCTGCATCTGCACCACTGGCAGCAGGAATTTTTGCTCTAGCACTGGAAGCAAAGTAAGATGTCACAGAATTACCTTTGAAACTCCTCTCTCTGTCACCCCACCACCTTCCCTGAAATGTTGTCTCTTTGAAGTGGCACCATCTCATGCTGCAGCTCCACTTTTTGTCAGTCAGACTTGCTCAGCCTGATGACAAAACTAAGCATCTACTTGCCTCAACACCTTCCTAGCAAAGCAGAACCAGCGTAAGTAAAATGTGATGACCAAGGAATTTTAGCCCATTTTGTGCATTGACAGCAATCGTTCCCTGAGTTTGGTCAGTTGCACTTAAAAGCAGTGAGGCTGCACATGTATCAGGAGGACATAATGTGAAGACAATAGGTTGCAGGAGTTTAAATTAAGTCTTTAGTCAATTTATAGAACCTTTTCTGCCAATGATGAGATATATAAAATGGACGGTACCCAAGCTTGACTGTCAGAGCAGGTAGGGAGCAGGTAGGTTCAGGTCCTGTAGGGCTGGTAGTCAGAATGTATGACTTAGGGTAAGAAAGAACAGGACAGGACAGGACAATGGCTTTTTCCCAGAAAACATTTCAGGCATTAGGGCATAGGCTTTGTATTTGAATGGTGTAGGTTCACCTCCATTTTCTATTGCATACTCCTTTGATGACATAAGCCAAGACACTTAGGGCCATATTTTAAACGGTAGAGTTAATCACAGATAGAATCAAATACCTAGTGAATTTTCAAAGCCCAGGTCCCATAAAAATGGGTGGGAAATACTAGTTTTGCTAATTAACTTTAAATGCCTGAATAATTTTGAAGAATTGGACACTAATCTTGCTAGATAGATACCCATTCTTCATTTACACAGAAATCTTGTCTACCTGGAGAAGTATTGTGAGGATAAGCATGCCACATGCCATATATTTTAAAATAATGGGATGCCATATGCTTTCAAAGCATGTTCTGTTGCAGACTAATAATTGAGAGAAAAATGATAGATAGCCCTGAAACAATTAACCAGGAACATTTTCTCAACAGCCCAAATCTAACATGGAGGGATATGCAGCACTTGGTAGTGTGGACCTCAGAATATGATCCACTGGCTGGAAATCCAGGTTGGAAAAAGAATGGAGCGGGATTGATGGTCAACAGCCGATTTGGGTTTGGACTGCTCAATGCCAATGCGTTGGTAGATTTAGCTGATCCCAAAAGATGGAAAGGTGTACCAGAAAAGAGACAGTGTATTGTCAAAGACAAAAGCTTTGAACCAAGGTAAGAATTTGCATTAGCAGTAACTAAGCTTATGTCTATCTTAGTAAAGCCTGAAGGGTAGTATTCTGCACACATTGCTCTTAGCCAGACTAAGAGATTTCTTCTGATTCATTTGGTTTTGCCTTACTGTATTCCTTGGGGGCAGGCAAAGAGTGTTTGCTTGCTTTTTATATTGTAAGACTGATGGAAATTACTAGCATGAAGCCTTAACAAAGAATGAGATTATTATGTCTGCTTGTGCAGCCAGCATATGGATGGATGATACTGTGAGACTGAACCAGATCAGATAAGATATGAATATTTAGACAGCTATCAGAAGATGAATAAAAAGATACCAAAGTCTCCCAGAGATTTTTTTAAAAAAAATCTGTAATTGGTCTTAGCAATTCTTCTCCTGTGACAGGCTAAATATGTTGAAATCAAGGTGATATATTGAGCTTTACTCAAATCCATAGCACGTCTCTTACAAAACACAAGTGTCTCAAAGGCTCACTGAAAGGACTTAGGAGCCACATTCACAAGTGCTCCCAGCATATTGAGCCTAAACTGAGCTCAACGTACAGGTAAGTTATAATTAGTCACTAAGTTGGTTAATCAACAAGGATATCTAGACCATTTTTGTCTCTACTTGTTCACTTATGGATTTGTTGTCTAGAAAAAATACAGCTGTTTCAAAGATCAAAATTATACTGTGTGAGTGCACGAAAAATCTGTCTGTAGAAACATGTTGCAGTGTTTTGGAGTGTCATTGCTTGATAACCTTATTATTTACGCCATTGTACTATCAGTTTGCTTTTATGAGCTCTTTCCTTTCTACACAGTGTTGATCCAGTACTGATGTATGTAGTAGTTGCTGTTTATGTATTTTTATTGCAGTCCTCTGTGTTACATTATAAAAAACAAAGACCCCATGATTCTGAGTTTAGAATTATTTAAGTGGAGATTTAGATACCTCATTCTCATTAGAAGTAATGGAAATTGTGCAGAGAAAGCTATGCATGTAGCTCTCTGTACAGAGAACGCACAGATGTTAGCTTTTTTTTCTTGCAATGGCATTGACTACAAAGGGTTAAAACGGCTGTGCCTGCTGCAGTATTTTAACTCCATGATAACAGCTCTTCTGGATATTTGAATGAGGCCATTAAGTGTAAGTATGACACAGTTGTGTGATGTAGCTGCCTACAAAGCCTGCTTTTCTGTAGTCTCTGTGGGACAACGAAGTGTTGACAGAAACCCTTGATTATCAAACTTGCTTGCTTGCTTCCAGGGTGTGTTGCACAAGTCTCTCTTAAGCAGTGCCTATCACTTGGTCCAATTCAGTATTATCTGTGCTTCCAGAATTTCCCATGGTATTTACTGGAGCATTCAAAAAACCCAATGAATGTAGAATTTGTCTTTACTTCTTCCTTTCTCATAATTCCAAAATGGGTGTTAAATGTGTCATTTGCACTTCACTTAATGATACAGAATCAAAAGTTTCTGTGAGTAATCAAGGAACTCCTGTAATTTTGCCAGATTATTAAGAGCAAATGAGGAAGTCATCGTTGAAATTCCTACAAAAGCCTGCAAGGGTCAAGAAAACTCCATTGCATGTCTGGAGCATGTGCAGCTTGAGGCAACGATTGAGTATTCCCGTAGAGGTGATCTTCATGTCACTCTGGTATCTCCATCAGGTACAGGAGGCAAAGACATGCTTTGTTTGTGTTGCTGTAGCATGTAACATTTATTTCATTAAAAACCACCTCTGTGTTCTTTAGTGGTTTAAAAAGAGCTAATTTTATTGTTAGACAAATCTAGTGACCTCCAACAGGAGAATGTGAGGACAAAGCATCCTGGGTACTAGAGAACTGGTTCTCTGAAACCCCTTTTCAGCCTTCATGTGTTATGGGTTATTTTTGTGAGAAGAGGTTTGAAAATCATACTTCAGAAAATGAAGACACCGTTTCTAATACATTTTCATTCTGGCAACAGGACCTATAAAAACTGAGAGTTCCTGGCAGACAACAAATTACGGTTCAATAGTGCTTATCAGACTTACTGTGATTTGACAAACTAATGGAAAACTGAGGAAATCTGACTCGCTAGATTTCATGTAACTGTGTCTCCTCCCCATTGGTGTATTTAAAAACACAGTGTCTCTGTTAGGAACCTTAGTACAACTATACTAAATGTGCTAGAATATGGCAAGCTATCTTGACAATGCCCTGAAATAACACCGTAAGGAGAAAAAAAAAGAAAGGAGAATGACAAACAACTTTGTAAAGAGTAAGATCTGTTAGATCAACTGCTATCAACAAGCTCTCAGGTATGAGTTTAAACGTCAGGCTGATTGTCCTGGTTTGGGCTGGGATAGAGTTAATTTTCTTTCTAGTAGCTGGTATAGTGTTATGTCTTGGATTTAAGATGAGAATAATGTTGATAGTACACTGATGTTTTCAGCTGTTGCTAAGTAGTGTTTATACTAAGTCAAGGACTTTTGAGCTTCTCATGCCCAGCCAGCAAAAAGGCTGGAGGGGCACAAGAAGTTGGGAGGGGACACAGCCAGGACAGCTGACCCAAACTGGCCAAAGGGGTATTCCATACCATGTGACATCATGCCCAGTATATAAACTGCGGGTAGTTGGCTGAGGGGGCACAGATCGCTGCTCAAGAACTGACTGGGCATCGGTTGGTGAGTGGTGAGCAATTGCATTGTGCATCACTTGTTTTGTATATTCCAATCCTTTTGTTATTGTTGTTGTTATTATAATTTTCCTTTCTGTCCTATTAAAATGTCTTTATCTCAACCCACGAGTTTTACTTTTTTTTCCCGGTTCTTCTCCCCATCCCACTGGGTGGGGGGGAAGTGAGCGAGTGGCTGTATGGTGCTTAGTTGCTGGCTGGGATTAAGCCTTTAATATAGGCTAATCTAGTAACTCACAGATAACAAACCACTAGAGCCTTGTTCATATTATTATGGCAGGACCTCACTAGAGAAGAGTGTTAAGATACTGTACATGTAGTATATTTCCAAAGCCTGCTTTGCCTGGGATTCCTTTTAAGCCTAACTTTAATTCTTCCTTTTCTGAGTTTACCTTTTGTCTTGTGGGAGCAATGTTGCTGTGAGATGTTTTACCCTTGACTCTTGGTGGTATTTTCAAATTTAATTTTGTCTTAGCTAAGTTTTAGTTTGGGAGTAAGTATATGGACTCTCTCTAGGTACATCATGGACATCACAGCAAAAGTAGCTCTCATTCTACTTTTATAGAGGTATTTCCCTCCCAAGACGCTGTTCTTCTGCTAATATGTAGGAAGCATGGCTTCATCTTAGAAAAACACCGCTTTTTGAAAGATGACAACAGTAATACGTTCTTCATCTTCGTATGTAGGATTTAACTGAAGTAGCAATAGTCAAGTGCTGCTGCCTCCACAATAGTATCATTTTGCCTTCATGGTTAAACAGTTTTTCCCTTGGTTCTTGCTGTTTTTCCACTTTCCTGCAAAACAGGAATGTATATGTATATGCCATACCAAATGTATGTCATTCCTTTTCTATGTTTTGGTGTTACCTTTAAATATATTTATAGCTTGTTATCAGGCTCCCTGGGGTTTCTCTGCTCCTTATTATGTAAATATAGCTCCCTTGCTCTCTCCTTATATGCAAACAAGCACAACAAATTTCCTACTGTGCAGTAGAATCTCTGCGGCTGCAGAAATACTTTGTGAACTGCAACATTTTTGTAATAATAATAACAATGCAAATGCTTTTCACCCTGTTGGAATTCCAGGCTGTAACAATTTACATCCACTCATGAAAAGAAAAAAAATACAGTGATGAATGCAGGGTAAGGCTTTGGTTTCGCAATACTGCATGAGCTGGTTTGCCTTCAAAACTTCCATCTCAGAAGATTCCTGAACTGTTCATCAGTGGAAAAGACTGGTTGTGTCTGACCTCTGCTTCTTGTGCTTCTTTATGTGCATCCACTACTTTTTTGTGTTAGAGATTGAATACTAAGCAAGATGTACCTTTTTAGAGTGACCCAATGTGATAGCTTTTCTGCTCTTAAATACTGCTGTGAAAATAATTAAAGGAACACTGATCAGAAATATCACGTTTCCTGTTCCACAAGCTACTGCTAAATAGTGTATTTTCCAGGTTACCTATGCACTAGGTAGGGTGAAAAGTACAGTCACACTAGAGCAGTGTGAAAAGTAAAAGTGGGCATGTATGAACAATCACTACTGTTGATCTTGCACCAACACAGGGACCAGCACTGTCTTACTGGCTGAGAGAGAGAGAGATAAATCTCCCAATGGCTTTAAGAACTGGGACTTCATGTCTGTTCACACATGGGGAGAGAATCCAACAGGCACCTGGGTTTTAAGAATTACTGATGTGGTAAGTATGTCAGTATGTTAACTAGCTATGTTTGGAAGCTAATGCAGATAAAATGTTCACTAACCACTACCAAGCATGTTGAATAGTGAGTCTTCTCATCAAGCAGGCCACAAGAAGACTTTATTCAAACTAAATATCCATCTGGATTAAAGAGTAAAGAAGAAAGATAGGGTCAGATTTTCTTGTTTTTTACATAAATGCAAAGCACCATCCTTATTTCACTGACATGTACCTGTCAAAAAAATTTCATGCCTGTGTTTCCCACACATTATACGCCACTGAAAGAAACCACTTAATACAGTTTTCTGAGATTCATGGAGTGAAATATGTAATCGAATTAACAGATGTTTAACTGCAAATTAGGTTTTTTGCAGAAAAGAACACAGGAGAGATCTAGTCTTCTCTTGGTGCATGTGCATAATTTCATTAACTCAAAACCTTTTGAATTAATGAATTTCTGGTGACCTCAGAGAGCTATTCTGATGTATGCCTTTCCCTAACTTCTTTCTTTGAGTAATTACTGCTGAGCAACGTTTAAGGATTAAAGTCAAGAAATCTACAGATATGACATAAGTTTACTGAAACCACCTGGGGATATGGGTTACAACAGTGAGACACCAGAATAAAGCTGCTTGATAGGCAACTGAAAAATCATTCTCTTCAAAGAGAGAGTGATCAAGCACACTCATCTCTAGAGAATTTAATTGAAGTTGTCTGTTAATAAGCTTGTCATTAGGGGTCAGATCCTGCCAGAAATGGAATGCTTCCTCTCAGACACTGAGCCTCCAACCCTATGGGCCTCAAATTGTAAACAGGAGGATAATGTCAAGTACTAAGCAGATGGACAAGGCAGTAGAAGTAAATATTATTATCAACAGTGCAGTATTAATACTGCAGGCTTATAGATAACCCCATGGTTACAGATAGCCTGCTCTTTGTAATTAATATAATGCATTTTTTGGAATGAAGTTGAGAGCAGCATTTTCTTTGTAATTATCTCTCATTTTCCCTTTTCAAGTGAGAGGTTCCTGAAACTTACAATAAACCAAGCTTTTTGTCCTCAAGAGGTAATGCACTCTTTCCTCAGCTTGTAGGGTTTTGTGATTCCTGAAATAAGTTTTCATATTAATGACCCTGACTGAAATCACAGATTCCCGTGCAGAGTTACTCATAATTTAGTTGTCCTGTAAGTTGTGTATGTAAACTTTGGTGTAGGCTTCTGTTAGAAAAGAAGAGATTCAGCAGCTATCTTCAGTCACTAAATGACTGAGTAAAAAATTCTGAAAAAAGGTTTGGTGAAATAAAGTTTCGGTGTTGTCTGTACTTGTCTCTTCCACTTTCTTCTCTTTAAATACTACCGCCAAAACTAATGGACAAAGCATTTATTGCTCACTTCCACGTGCTGTGTTTCAGATTGCTGTTGTGCACCACCATAGAATATTATTCCAAATTACTATTCCACTGGTAACTTTTGTGAGGAAATTGCCAAGGAGTGGCTTAGTGAAGAAATACAAATAACACAAAATACTACTTCTGTTATTTTTAGTATTCTATGTTATCACAAAATTCCATTGATGCTTACATGATTAATTAATAGTTATGTTGCATCAAAATGTGAATATTTGGAGTAGTTAAGCCGTTATATCAAATCCCACTTTCTGATATACCCTGTCTCTAATATATCAGTCTGTTTGTGCTTATAAATCATTGTCTAAATTTAGATACTGAAAGCCTTATCATTTATTTTAGTCACTTCTGTTGACTTTACAATCAAGTGTCCTGTTTCCTCTTCTTATGTCCTGAGAACCTAAGCTAGTGCCATGCTTGTCTTTTAGTCCAGAAGAATACAAAATGAAGGAAGGATTGTAAATTGGAAATTGATTTTGCATGGGACTGCTACACAGCCTGAACATATGAAGCAGCCACGTGTATACACATCCTACAATGCTGTGCAAAATGACAGAAGAGGAGTGGAGAAAATGACGGACTTTGTAGAGGTAGTGTTACATTAATTTTTTTCCTTACATATTTTTCAATTCATAAGAAAATGATATTTTTTCCTAGTAAGAAGACATATTCATTCTGTATTCATTTCATCTAGCCCCTGACCACTTTTGAGTTGGGTATTGTAATTTTGTCCATGTCAACAACTTATATTTTTCTTAGTCTCTGTTTCCATATGCCAACATCTAAGGGTTTTGGGATGATAAGAGGATATTGCTACTAAAGCAGTGATCTCAATAGCTAATGCAGTTGAGTAGTACAAGGAGGGAGGAAGACACCTCTGACAGAGACATTAAATTTATGTAATTCTAGTGAGAACAAGTGTCGCATCCAAAAGGAGCTATGCCTGCTGGAATGCTTCCAGGGATTTTGGAAGGAAGTTAGTAACGAAAGACATGACAAAAGTCAGGGACTGACTGATTCAAAAGGTTTGGTTAGGTGGATCTGTTGCTGCTAGCTCCTTTGTCACCCCTTCTTTATCTTTCAGGTAGTGTGCTCTAAACATACTCCAGACTTCTGAGAGTGACAGGGGTTTTCTGGGTGCATGGGGTGGTAGTATTGTACATTTTCACAATGCTTGATTATGTCAACATCTTTGGAATACTTTATTAATCACATCACATCAATTTGTCTCCCCATTAAGTAATTGGGACATCCATGAAGTACAGAGAGATTAGCCTTCCTCAGCCAAGTTATGAAGGAGAAGAGTGAGGGAGACATGGTTATGGTCTTTAAATACATTGGATAAGTGTCTGCAGGTGTGGCAGCCACGTGCAAGAAAATAAATTGGAAGAAAGTAAAACTGGGTTCAGGAGTTACTGTGGGAGAAGATTGGTGGACATAGTAAAAAACAGATGAAGATAAAATGAGTATTCAGTTAGAAAGACAATCCTAGTGTAAATGAGGAAGCTATGTGTCAGTATGGAAGGCATAATAGGCACTGCTGAAACAAGGTCATGCTTCTCACTGACTTCTCTGTACTTCTTATCTGGCATTAGTCTTCCAAAGTTTCCAAGATACATGTCATGGCCACCCGTTAGCCATACTTCACCATCTTTTCTCAGGTGAGAGCATCTACAGAGAAGGTTATACGGAAGGAGCGGTTCAGTCCTTTTCACAAGGGTGTGTGGCACAACCAGAGCTGCCATCACCACTGCATATACTTCCTTCAGTTAGACTGCTGTGGAGTTGTCTCCCATAGTAAAACAAGAAATATCACTTAAGACTGGGACAAATCCTGCTATAAAATGACATGTTGTATCCTGCCAATGTGGAGTCTGAATTTATAACTTCCTACATTGTGTGCGGATTTGATATTTTATACAATATAGTCCTTTTGATGATAGTCTGTTTTGGTGTATAATGGTCCAATTCTTTTCTAGATGCTAAGTGGCTCCTGAATGAAAAAATAGCATCTACCCACACATAGATGGAAATCACTAATCAGAGCAAATCTTAATCCAGTCAGTTTTTCATTGACACCTAACCTTTTTTATGCTAATCTGTATTCTAGGACCATACCACACATGAGAACCTGAGTGAAAAACCCAAAGTCACAGAAGGTACCAGTAGTAGCAGTGACAAAGCAGAAGATAAAATCCCATCAGAGGCCATGCTACATTTGCTGCAAAGTGCTTTTAGCAGACAGATGGCTCAGAAGCGACTGCCAAAGAAGACTGCAAGTGAGAAGTTAAATATTCCATATGAACACTTCTATCAAGCCCTCGAAAAATTAAACAAGCCCTCCCAGTTGAGAGACTCAGAAGAAAGTCTGTACAGTGACTACGTCGATCTTTTTTACAATGCCAAACCATACAAGCATAGAGATGATAGACTGCTGCAAGCCTTGGTTGATATTATAAATGAAGGAAACTAAACTATAGGGTATCGCACTGAGTTGGAAATATTCATTCTCCCCACCCCACCTGTAGGTTTTTTTCAGAAGTCTGTTGTATGCTGTAGTTGTGTGATTGCTGCTTTGATTGCTTCATATTTAATACAAATATCAAGGAAGGGAAAAAACAGGTGTGGGAGGATAAGGCAGTAAACTGATGCTTTTTAGTAATAGCTTTTTTCAAAGCCTTTCTTCATTATCAACAGAGTAGTTTTGCCCCCTCAGGCATGAAATGTAATAGTATTCCCTTGAAAAACCTAATGTTCTATTTTAAACAATTCTCACATTACTTACTCTTCCACCCTATTCACTTAGCATGCAGTAGGAATCAAAACCTGAATTACCAAGCAGTTTTGAACCGAACTGCCAAAGCTATGGGGAGATACTCTCATCCCTGGATTTGTAATGAATATTGCAGTCTTATATTTGGCACTTATTCCAGATTTAACACTTGCAGCCAGTACTGCTTCTGTCATAGGTTTTTTGTTCCTTCTCCAAACAGCAATGCTACCTTACCCTTCTGTTCTCCTGTAAAGGAGCAGCTGGGAGGCTGGAGTTAGACTGGAGCATCAGTGAACACTGATGAAGTTATTCACAATTTAGACTGCAGACAGACATACACTAACGTAAAAGAGCCCCAAATGAGGCATCCCAGACCATGGGATGGCATTCTCGCCGCCTAACTTTAACTACCTAAGCGAAGTGCCTGAATTATGAGCCTAGTCTTTCTAGGCTATACGTAGTTAATGAAGACAGAGTCTCCTATAGATACTACTTCAGAGCAATTGGCTAGTCCTTGGTTCTGAATTACCTGATGGAGTCCTGATCTATTTGTATTGACTCTATGAGCTTGGGGGACCAACCTCCAACCTACGGAGCCTCAGTGCGATTTCTAAAGTTAAGTAGTATAAATGCCTTCTGAGATCCCTACATCTGCAGTAGTCAGGACAACAAAGCTGGGATCAATTTGTCTTTTCCTTGACTGTGACCAAAGTGGAAAAGAAAGGATAACTGTGCCAGAAAAGTCCACTTAAAGACTGGATCGTGGAGTGTCTGTGGTAGATTGTAACGTTTCCCAAATACCTAGGAAGTTAAGGCAAAATGGATGGGAACAGGTGTGAGAGAAAAAAAATACCACGAGAAGGGACTCAGAAATGGAGGGAAAGAACACATGGAATGTGGAGGAGGGAGAGGAATAGAAGGAAGGAGAAGGCAGAAGAGGAGGAAACTGAGGTGGCTGTCAGAAAGCAGCAAGGGTGGGTGGCTCCCTAACATTAGCAGTGTACTAGACAAACAGTTTTCCACACATACATCTTTAAAGTCAGAGCCAAGACCAACATATTACTTCATAATTTAAAAAAAATAATGCAGTGTTGGATGCTCAGAAATTGAATGGGATCTAGAACAAGGGAATGAAGATTCCCAGGGGATAGTTATCTCATTGCAGTGCTAAAGATAGTCCAAACAAGTGCTGACTGGCTTTTACTTTTTCTCTCTCATCTACTATTGAAATGTGTTTTCCAGACATTCTAGAAATATTTTATTCTCCTTCACTGCCTATTCCTTAAAATTATGCAAGTGTCTCTAAGGCAGGAATTCAGCATTTTGCTCATAATTCATCAGTTTGGATAGAGATTTTTCAAACTGCACACTAAATTCTGTAATTTAAAGGTAAATCTATTTTCTGTAACAGTACTTAAGTCTTCATGGATGGAAAAAAGGACTGCTTAAAGGCAGCTTTGAAAATTGTCTTACCAAACTTAAAATTTAAAAATCTCTGCTTATTCATTCTTTGTGATGGTTTCATGTCTATCTTGGGCTTAGTCTGCTTTTTTGCCAGCTTTAAATAGATTGGGCTTAGTTGATTTGAAGAATTCTTCCATATTTCTAGTCCATACTTCAAAGATGACAACTCCACCATTGAATGTCTCTTATACTGAATCGCTCCCTCTTTACTAATAAATTTGCTTAGAATGAGAAGTGGTTAAAAAAACCCCTTCAAGTGGTCCAAATCAAAGCTTTCCTGTGCTGTCCCTTCAACACACAAGCTGTCTGGCGATATATCACTACTGAACAAGCAAAACGTAAAAGTTTCTGATGGCTGCTATTGCAGAGTGAGAGCACTAACTTATTTCCACTAATGTTTAATTTTCAGAACTGGGAGTTAATCTCCACAACAAGTATTCCTATCTGGTGAGGTAGGACCACTTTTAGTCCTGTGCGATGAAGCTCAGAGGCTGGTTCCCTCAGATAACAGCGATTTTAGCCAGTCCTCGTTCAGGTATGTTACTGCAAGGAAAGTACTAGCAACACTCAATCAGCCCTTGAAAGAAGTTTTCAGACTAAATGGGTGGAAAACATAGGACCCTCCTTTGTTTTAAGATCAGTTCCCATGTTGTAGCCAAAGTTTCCTCAGAGGACAAGTTTAAACTCTCTCTTTTGAATGTTTCCAACCCAGGGTAGATTGTACAGGAGTAAATTATTTTTATTGTTAGTCTTGCCTTGGTGCCTGTGTGGGTTTTGTGAAAAATGTAAAAGGAAAAAAAAAAAGTTTTCTCTCAGAATTTTGAATTATATTTTCGTTACAGGTATTTATAATATAGCAAAGATTTTATTGAACAGACAGAATTTTAAAAGGCATAATAAATTATATTGAAGAACCAGAATTTTCTTGGGAAAGAGACAATTTCATCCAATAAAGCTATTTTTTAAAAGGCATGTTCCAACAGCAACCACAACATGTATGTGATGTGATGTTAAAATTTGTCTACTAGTAGCATAATACAGTGTGTTAGCAGAGCTCAGTGTGTGGTCTTAACATTTGTAAAGAAAACAGTAAGATAAAGTCAAGCTTTTGACTTAAAAGGCCCGGGAAATACAGTTTAGAATTAAAAATAATGGCTTGAGGAAATAACCAGGGGTTGGGTGGACAAAATATGTAATTTATTGAAAATGAAGACTTGCAGAGGATTTCTTCACCAGGAACACTGGAGTGCTTACTTTTCACAGCTGCAGCTGAAGTAAGATTTGCTGTGGACATCAGTGTCAGAGCCAGTGGCTCTGAATTACAAAATTCTGCCCATTTCACATGCAGACATGCGTGTCAGAAGCACTATGATGAAATAATACAGCTGAATGAGTCAGGGGGGCAAATAAATATGCAAGTCTTCCCTTCCTTGCATGCAAACAGTTAAAATATTTATTGTTTCCCCCCTCCTCACACACTACTCACATTGCAAGCCAGGAGAGAAACAAGCCCTTATATACCCTGGAATATATATGTGTGTATATATATATATATACACGCACACGTACATACACCACCCTATAGACTGGAAGTGGTTGTGTAGAACTGCTTTTTAGGGTTTGCTTTTCAGTACTGAGGAGCAGGCTCTGTGGGGACCATGTAGCCATGTGCACAATTTGGGGTGTTCCCTGGGCTGCTCTAACCTATGCTGATGCCCAGATGTGACAGAAAGATGCAGCTGTCTCTGTGGAACCCTCTTCTCCTACTGTTAGGCTGAAAGGACATCATGTTTGAGCAAACACTGTGCAGAGGTGAACCAGTCTGCTTTCCAAAGCTTTAACTTCTTGCGGACTTATGGATCATACTTAGATTTAGTTTGCTCCTCAAGTCTCAACTAACTACTGCTCAATTAACAAAACCTGCATTGTCAGATGTTCTAAGGTTAATGAAAACATTTTCTGTGCTTTCAATAATTTACATTTCCATAGCAGAAACACTTGTAGTAAATGTGCATAGAAAACAGATTTCTGAAGTAGCATAAAAAAGGAAAGAATTCTAAGTCTACATTTGAGCAATATTAACTAGCTTGCACACTAAACAATGGCTTTTCTCTCAAGTTGGCTGGGTTTTTAAATGTCATGCTGCATTTGAACTTTCTAGCTTTAACTGTTTTGAGTTACTCAAGCAGAGTTTCTAATCAGTCATATCTTGTAGCTCCAAGCTTGGAAATTTAGTTTTCAAAAGAAGTGTCCTCTTTCTTATCTCTCCCAAAGTCACTTCAATCTGAAAACAATCATAAGCATTTTCAGTAAAAAGAAAGCTATTTTAAGAGAGAAAATGGAACTTTACAAATACAATACTGGCTTTAAAATTATCTCCTTGAAATTAGGAATGAATCTAATCTATTTATGAAAAGAGCACATTCATGGGAAGGGGAAACATCTGAGTGTTGCTTATGAGCCCTTACGATTATCTTACATGCAGATCACACACTTAACGCCATGTGCATCAGAGCAACAGGAGGAGCAGCGCTGCCCCTGAGAGACTCCTTCTGCAACAGCAAACCAATGTCTACCACTGCAATTCTTCAAACATTACAAACCTAAGGGAAGTTCAGTTCTGAAAATAATTAGTTCTGTTCTTGTATTGGGTTTGCATGGCAAGGTTTGGGTAGTGGGGGGGGGGCTACAGCGGTGGCTTCTGTGAGAAGCTGCTAGAAGCCTCCCCCACGTCCAGTGGAGCCAACGCCAGCCAGCTCCAAGACGGACCCGCCGCTGGCTAGTGCTGAGTCCATCAGTGACAGTGGTAGCGCATCTGTGATAACATATTTAAGAAGGGAAAAAAGTTGCTGGGGCACAGAAACTGCAGCTGGACAGAGGAGTGAGAACATGTAAGAGAAACAACCCTGCAGACCCCCAGGTCAGTGCAGAAGGAGGGGGAGGAGATGCTCCAGGCGCTGGAGCAGAGATTCCCCTGTAGCCCGTGGGGAAGACCATGGTGAGGCAGGTTGTCCCCCTGCAGCCCAGGGAGGTCCACAGGGGAGCAGTTCTCCACCTGGAGCAGATATCCCATGCTGGAGCAGAGGAAGAGAGTGGGGGGGAAGGAGCAGCAGAGGCAATGTGTGATGAACTGAGAGCAACCCCCATTCCTCATTCCCCTGTGCCATTGGAGGGGTAGGTAGAGAATCCGGGAGTGAAGCTGTGCCCGGGAAGAAGGGAGAGGTGGGGGAAGGTGTTTTAATGTTTGGTTTTACTTCTCATTACCCTACTCTGGTTGATTGACAAAAAATTAAGTTAATTTTCCCTAAGTCAAGTCTGTTTTGCCCGTGACGGTAATTGGTGAGTTATCTCTCCCTGTCCTTATCTTGAACCACGAGCCCTTCGTTATATTTTCTCTCCCCTGTCCAGTTAAGGAGGGGGAGTGATAGAGTGGCTGTGTGGTGCTTAGTTGCTGGCTGCGATTAAACCACGAAAGCTCTGAAAATAATTATAGTTTAAAAATTACAGGAAAAAAACTGGTCATTATTATGCAACACCACATTTGTGTTTGTACAGATACAGAATATCTGCACAGCCTAAAACCTTTCTCTTTGATCAAATCTTTCCCTTCAGGAAGTCCATTTCCAGAGCTCCTAGGAACCATGCCATTCACAACAGCATTTTAGAATGGGACAACTCTAGAAATGTGTATTTTGCTCTGAATCAATTACTTGGCTAGCTAATATTTCTGACTGCAGACTGAAAAGGTTCAAATTCCAACCCTACTAGGCACTAATAGAGATAATTTCTGTAAACATTTTTCCATTTAATGACACAAGTACTCATTAAAAATATCGCTTCTCTTATTGCAATTTATGATGATGATGTAACCAAAAAGAATGAGAAATTTTGCTTCCAGCAATGCAGTAAATGCCCACTGGAAAAAAAATAGGTCAAATATGTTCCAAGTTCCACGAAGATACCAGAAAAAAATAAATAGATAATATGTGAATATGGGTAGTTATCAGGAAAATATATCTTAATGGTTATATCATTTCAGCTATTTGACTACCTCCAATCAAATGTAACTGAGCATATATCTCTTTCTTTCTGATGTCATATTCTTTCCCTAAAACAAATGAATTGGTTGCTGTTACATGTACCATTTCGTTTGACTATGCCCGCATTATCAGTTGGTGTTTCACATCATAAACATGCAGCATAATGCAGTGCCATGTATTCTGATAAGGCAATGCACTTAGAACTAAGGACGTGCAGCTTTGCATACGCTGATGCACAAAGTGCTCGCGTGAAACAGACCTATAAAGGTTAGGCAAAGAGGAGACCCATATGCCAGCTCCATTAGACCTAGCGAATTAGTCCTGTGCTTAAGAATAGTGATGGTGTGGTGCAGAGCATCACAAACATCCAGGAAGTCAAGGCAATGCTCAGTACCACAGTTCAACAAGGAACTCGATTACCTTCATGCTAATTCACAGTTTGTGAGGGACATATTAAAAACTGAGGATTTAGAAAAAACTCGTAGCCATGAGTTTCTCCTCTTTTACACTGCATTTCAGTTACCCCACTTTAGAGTGGTGCACCACACTTGAATGAAACTTTTCTGAAAATACCTGTGTGACGTGCGGAAAACAGACTCCACAATCAGTGAGATTGTAAAGTAGGTATGTTCATTCAGCGCTGGGCAGCATGGGGGGTAGTCCCACCAAAGTCGTGTGCGCCCGATTTTGGCAGTTCACCCCAAATTTATACAGTCAAGTGTTACATATACATAGAGTTTCGCAATACGCCTATACATAGGCATTACCTATCCCCGCTTCATATTATAATTAGCTCTAGGAAGTCATTTCCATAGTTTCCTTTCAACTGCGCTTGCGCAGTGCCTCCTTATGGTGGTCGTCTGGTGGTCGTGAAGATGAAGGCTGTATGTCTTCTTCACAGTGAACTCTTAACCTTCTGTCCCTGCGCAGACTCAGTTGTCCCTTGGCATTTGTCCAAATCACAAGGTCGGTCTTGGCTGGTTCTTGGAGTCACTGTTGATTCTTATCAGGGACTATCTCCTGTCTCAGTCAGCCTCAACAATGGAAACGTTAAACATCACTTCTCATCCCCTTGGGCCATGTCTACCTCTATTGAAACTTCTTTAATTTCATTATAAGCTAGATAATTATTAAACAATTCCTATCTACATTCATATATCTACTACATCTACTAAGGTTCCTTTGGTTCCCCGTCTCATGTGGATATTAAACACACGGCTTAAACAGCGACTTACATCAGGCTGTCTGAAGTCAATGCAATTCACTGTTTATACTTTTACGTGAAAAAAATGTAGATACATGTTTACGTGGCTCCATGTAAGCTCTCTTCAATGGCAGAACATAGCAACTCTTAGCAGGAACAGCAAGAAAGGAGCTGCAGCACTAATTTGCTAGAACAGAGTTTGAAGGTAAATTTCAGCTCAGATTTTGCATCAAAGTAGTATTGATAATGCAGGTGGTTTTGGTGGGCAGCAGAGGAGGAAGGGACATTTGTTCATTTGACAGTCCTTTTAACAGCTGAGGTACATTTTGCCAAAGAATTCTGTATTTCTGCAGTTGCACTAATAGAAAAATAATGCTACTCTTATTATGCAAAAAATAGCCATAACTCTGTAGGGAGTTTTGAATGGTTTAGACAGTTAAGTAATGCTGGCTTTGTAAGACAACAGGCAAGTATTGTATCAGGCTCTTTAAATGCTTTATCTTGGGTCTCTTGTGAAAACACTGCAGTCAAAATTCCTTTATGGCTTTGAGCATCGAATTTGAAATTCTTTAGGGAAGGGTATTCCTAGTACTCTGAATATTTCTTTAGATTTCCTTTAAAATTAATAGAAATAGTCTCCTTCAGAGCATCAATAGGATTCAGAGATTATTCTGAATCACACTATGGAGGAGACTGTCTCATGGGTACATAGCAGCTCACTTCTGAATCACACACCTAATTCAGGTGCTTAATTTACATGTCTAAAGTTAGTGTGAATGTTGTCCTCATCTCTTTCCCCCTCTTGCTCCAGCCTGGTGCTAAGCCGTGCTGAGCACACCTGGGTGCAGCTGCTCAGCGCTTTTGAAAAGTGAGGCTGAAGCTGTTAAGCATCGGTTCAGACAATGGGGGTCTCCAGGCCAGTGTTCTCTACAGAAAATTTACCAGGGTTTCCCATTTCTGTCCAGAATTGTTCTCTATGAAGACCATGTATAACACCCCAGGCTTGAGGAAAACCAGCTCAGAAAGCAATGGGCATTCTTCAGTTCAGCAAGTCATTTAAGCACATGCTGCAGCTGATGTAAAACTGTTAAAGGTGTGCTTAATCTTACCCCCTTGCTTAAATCAGTCTCCTGTCCTGTCCAAGCATATGTATGGAATCAAGTTCCTGACTGAGGACTTGACTGAACCCGAAAGGATTGCTCCTCCAGGGTAACTCTGCACCTGAGTAAGGGGATGTGATGTTAAAATTCTGCACAGTTACTACAAATGTCTGCTTGCAGTTCTGTATTAAGTGTCGTGAGTCATGCCTGGATTTCCATACACTGTGTAACTGAGTTTCATGAGTTGCTTACACTGCAGTGTACTGGGTCTCAACCTGGTATGGTGAATCACTTTCCCTCAGGGAAGTGCATACAAGCCCTTCTTCATCAGGGAAACAACACTTAAGAGCCCCAGGCAAGCCCTGTACTTTGGGAGACCTTACTTCCATACAGGTTAACTTCACGTTCGTACTAAACATTTCAAATGTTCGGACATTTGGAACCAGTGTGACATTAGTCTTCTTATGAAATTCAGAGAATGCTATCCCTTTAATAAGCAGCTAGACCATAGCATAATACAATAATTAATTTAGTTTCATATTGCAGTGCTGTAGAAATGCATTGGGATTGAAGAACAGTCTGAAGACAGATGTGCTGTTACTTGCTTTGACGTAAATCTTGCCTAACTCTGCTGTCCTTATAGGCTCACTCTGAATGTTCTCACGTACCTGAGAAATGAAACTAGCTGAAAATAACTTGAGTCGGGTGTTATGCTATAGCAGCGGAAAGGAAAAGAAAGAGATGGCATATTGGAAACAGACCCAGACAAGAAAGAGTGAACATTGTGCTTTTCCATTCTCTTTATTCAAGCAGTTCTCAGTTGCATTACCCTGGCTTCAAAGGACAAATTTTAAAGATCTTTCTGCTGCTTATGCTGATGAGTCAGATATGGTTTGTTTTGTAACAAAATTCATTGCTTTCTTGATCTCTCATGTCTCCCTTTCCTTCCAGAATTCTAATTATAAAATCCAAAGCCCAGCATTTCCAGATATTCAAGGTTCATCAGCTCTGCAGTTTGTGTTAATCAGCTCAGTTCTTGACTTTGCCCCTGTAATTTTAAACTAACTGAGAGTATAAGCCATGATCCATTTTTAGGAACATTCATCAACATGCGCTTACCTTTAGAGGTGCTCGGTGTTTACTCTTCTCAGCAAAGCTAATGGCAGTTGTGTCAGCTCAGCTTGTTGCCCTACTCAAAAAGCCTACACACACCTATTTGAAGCATGACCACAACACATTATTCTTGCAAAGGCTTGTTGATAAAGGAGCATGTCATTGCTGAAATTTTAAAAGGAAACAGAAAGAAGTAGAGGCCCAACTTCCTTTACCTTTCAATGGCATCTGAGGACCTAAATCCCTTAGGATATTTTTAAACCCCAGCACATAATGCACCTCTCTGGAACAAAATATGCCTGCATGGATGGTGAAGTGTAGCTGGGGGTTTATGCACTAAACTGGGTATAATCATTCTCTGTTAGCACAAAGCCGAGGCTCAGCCTGCAAATGTCTTCTGTTCGCCTGCATCTGCAGTGTGCGGTCATACAATTAGTTTCTTTGCACGGGTGGAAATAACAGTTGAAGAGGAAGAAATTTAATGTACTGCATTGCACCTTGCACATAAAAAAGGCCAACGTCTAGCTCACCTTGTCTTCTTACAGGGCCTGATCAGCTTGTCTTTTCCTGAGGCACAAATGGAACTGATCTACTCATGTTCATCAGGCAGTACTGCTGTCACTCAGTCTGTTCAAAGAACCAAATCACAAAAAAGAGTTAACAGCCTCATAGGCTTTATACGATTAAAAAAGAATGATCTTTTTGCTTCAAGGATGCATCCTCCTTGCCCTTGACCCTGAGGGAATGGCTGAAGGTGATTTTCCATGAGAGGCTACTTGCACAGAACTGATCACACGATGTACAAAAGCTTAGCAAAAATACATCTTTTTCCCTAACCTGGGAAAGCTTGAATAACCTGTGAAACCCGGAGTAATTCTGACAGAAGCAGGCTGGTATTTCAACTGGGTCCATCTCAGCCCTGCCCAGCCTAAAGTCTCCTGCCAAAATGCCCAAATAAAAGGTCATTTCTGCCTGCTGATCTCCACCCTACCTACAGTCAGCTAAGATTTCATCTGTGCTGGGCAGTGTTTTCTGGTATGGCTTGTCCAGGTGCAGTTATTATCAGCAAAACAATGATGCTGCCAGTGTAGTTCATATTGATTCTCCAAACAGAAAACATTAGACCAGAAAAGCACTTGTTTTTCTAGTATGCTTTCACCAAGACATTCTAACAGTCCAAACATTTCTTGTCTTTTAAAACATGAAAAAATGTGGTCTGGATTCCAGTGCATTTTTAAAATGTGGTTTGGATTCCAGTGCATTTTTGGTGGAGTGAAATTAACGACAAAACACAGTATCTCATGCATTTAATTCTCGTTACCATCAATAGGATCTACACACTGTGTGCAAGCTTTGCAGGTCTAGTAATACGTGGGAATTTATTGGTTCCTTCATAGGTACCAAAGCAGACTCCAGATTGTAACCAACCTGAAATAAGGGCATCTTCAGGACTAGGGAGCTGTAAATTAGCCAAGAGCTGTGAGATGTGAAACAGAACTACGCAGCCTGAAGATAATGGTCATTCTCCTCTAGAATTACTGACAACATACACATACAAGCATGCATGTATCTCTCTATATAAAACACTATAAACCTTATAAAGATAAGCACCGTTAACTCCTCTCTTGGGTAGCATCAGTTTTCCTTCAGTGACAATGTTTCACGCTCCTTTGTAGACAGCAACTGGAGAGCAGAGTGCCACAGCTGCCTTGTTCCACCAGTTGTCCTAGGTTTTAATTTTTTCCAGCCTGCAGATGGCCAGGAGAAAGATGAGCTCTAGCACTTCAGCTAACCGAAAAGTAACACAGGAGAGGCAAGATCACCTTTTGTTTACCCTGAAAGAGGGGAAGGCTGAGTCATCTTCAGACACATCGCATGTTCAGTAGCTTGCTGTGCCATCTGTGTGACTGCCGTTCAAAAACCTTCCGATTTGGGGTTATTCTTGGCATGCCCTAACTACTGCCACTGACAAATTGGTTGCTCGGAAGCCCCTCAGCCAGATTAAAATGTTATTTATGCTATTTTTAGGTTTAGGTGATATATGAATCCACAGCAATGCTTTTCTCTGCTTAATATTCTGGCTTCATCAAGACAAACACAACCTGACCAAGATGAAGCTGTGCTGTATGAGACAGCTAGCAGACAGGCTGTGTAGGACAGTCCCTACTCCAAGCAGATTGGAGATGGAGCAGAATGCAGTGAGATGAAGGGTGAAGGCAGGATATGGGTGTCAGACAACGGTGGGATGCTTTGGCAGAGACTTCTCTGTGCATATAGATCCAGCCAGTCTGACAGTAATTGTATTAATCACAACTCCTCGTCTCTGGTTACTCAACAGCTGTTCTTTATGGTTTGGAGTGGCAAAGACCACACCTGTGATTATGGCATTCATGTTTGGCACTCTTGTCGTGATCCTTCACATGCAAAGAAAATGTTTTTCTTTTCTGAAGAATCACAATCAGCCTCAGGAATTTTCTTGGCAAGAGTGACTTGCTTGCTTCTGCTGAAAACAGAAAGACTGCAAGCTCCCGCTCCCTGGATGCTGCTCAGTCCCTTCCTCAACACAGCTCTGCTTTCTGCTCAGGACAGGCAAAGAAACCCATATCCCACTGGCGTCCAGACACAGAGAGATCCTCACTACCTTTGCTGCTCCTCTGCTAGGGCAGGCTCTGCCTTGCAGGGTTGGCAGTCCTGGATGGGCAGCTCCCTCTGCCAGCAGGTCTGCCTGAGTCCCTTCTTGACTTCCAGAGATCCTCTGAAAAAGGACACGTGGAAACAGCTGAAGGTTTCTGACCACCTGTAGGAAGCACTTCTTGCCAACACTGTGCAGCACCTCTTATGGACAAAGGGATTCCAGCGTTTCCCACAGAGAGAGTAAAGTGGGGAAGAAGAAGATGGTAGCACGGTGTTTGCTTCCCCAGAGCCCACCAGAGCCGTGGTTTTGCCACAGCTGGGTGACCATGAGGACCTGGCTTGCATTGAGCCCTAGTCCTTGTGGCAAAGCTGGAGAAGACCCAGGAGCCTCCCTACAACTGTTGCCAGACAGGCAACAGCTCACCTCCCCAAAGTGCAGCCGCTGCAGGGCCAACGTGCATTGCCCCAGGCAGCAAGCCTCCTGCTCCCTTCTGGAAAGCAAGGAAGGGAGTTTGAACCGAGAAGCAGAGGGATGGGTGAGCATCCATTAGGTCTGCTGAGCTACCTGGGCTTCTGCCACAGCAGCTCTGCTCCTGACGGGGCTCAGCCTGATCCAGCCTGGGAGAGGGTCAGGCTGCACGCTGGCATCACTCCCGAGCTTCCCAGTTGGTCCTGGTGGGAGCTGAGCCTCGGGACAGGCGACTGTCAGGCATGTGTTTCTGACATTACAAATAGCCTACAGCACCAGAGGATTCCTACTTGCCCATAGTATGTGGAGGAAATAACACTTTGCGGTACCTAAGTTTCCTGTGAACTTGACCAGATTACTTCTTATGGGCTTCACTTTCCATTCTACATGGCTCCGTTGAGATAAAAAAAATACCCTGTGGGCTTTCTGCCTTCTTTTCTGAGTTTTTAAGAATTTTAAAAGTCTTGCTGCAGCTGCATGGACACGTGGGGTACCTGGAAAGACACTCCCTTCATGCTGCTGTACTGCTATGGCCCTGCTGAAATTCAGAGCAGGGTAAGTAGAGGTGGGTGTACTGGAAATGAATTTGTGATACACCTGAATTATCTGACAGCGCTGTCAAGACGGAGTTACTGAATTTGTCCAGGATTTTTTTTAAAGTTCTTCACGAGGGGCTAGGGCTAATAAAATGGGAAAACAACACCTAATTCTTGCTTCGGCTCAAATGCTGAACCAGCAAATTGCCCATGAGGTCTTGGATCCCAAATGCCCTTCCTTTTACTGCTCGTCAAAACTCTGCTGCTCTCTGTGTGCTTGTGAAAACCAGCATGCAAAGCACGAGACTGCATTGAGGGATGCCATCACCTGCAGATAAGTATGGTCTGACCCTGCAAAAGATGGTGGCAGACAAGCTGAAGAACAGCACCCGTGTTACAGGGGGCTGCTCCCTTTGTAGGTTTTCTAGAGGATTCAGGTTTTCCAGGGGATTCAGCAAGTGCTGGCTAATGAAAAGCTGCTCATCTGGTGTGGCAGGAGGCTGCAGTCTGCCTCCGAGGCATCTGAAGGCATTAACTATGCCTCTTGCATTACTCGAGCTGTATGACGAGAGTCTGTAACCATCTTAGAAATATTCTTTCCATGCTGTCATTCTGCCTGTCTGAGCCCAAATGAATTAGAAGCCTTATTTGTGTAAGGCTGATTTTTTTCAAGCAGGTATTAATGTTGCATCATTGCCATCTTGCTAACTATGTAAGATTTCATAGGTTTTCGCCTTCATTAGAATTTAGTCAGATTGCTCTTATATTCTCAGATGTGGGAATTTCCATATATGCTACAGCCCAAATAATTTGGAAGGAGTCGCATCTTCCTTGCTTGACAGGCAAAGCTGTGGTTTCAGTGCTCTGAGCTGCATTTTGCCTTCCCATGCCTCGTCAGTCGTAGGTGACGGCTGTGCCCCCCGTCCTTTCCAAGCTGTGCTACAGCAGCAACGCTGCAGCACCTCCAGGCTTTTCCCCGTGAATGAGCTGCCCAGGTCCTTCGCCACCAGTTTTACTGCTCTTTTCTGAAGTCTAGCAGTGGCAGAGATGTGAAGGATGGAGCAGCTGAGCATGATGGTGCTCTCCAAAACGGTGCCAAGATGTGGAGGCGGCTGAGCTCCCTGCCAGGCGATGAAGCCTTACACGTCCCTGGCTTTCGCTGCAGCACCTTCACAGCGCAGCCTGGTGCGTGATAACTCATCTGCTCTCCTGCTGAAATTGCTTCCCATGTTACTGCTTCCTAGGTTTCCTCTTACTGAACTGATGTTTCCTCTGGCTCCAATTTCCTCAGGTTTCTCTTTATGAAAATTGTTTTCCACCCACATGCTTTCTGCCTTTTGTTGTTCTCTGCCCATGATTCTGGTGTCTGTTGCTTTGCATTAATTTGCAGCTCTCACCAGTGCTAACTAATCCTCCCAAGTGTCAAAGCTCATTACATGCTGCTTGTTTCTTCTTCTGGATCATTAATGAGGATGTTAAATAGAATGAGCCTTGACACCTATCCCTTTTCCATCGTATTAAACAAACCCTTCCCAGTTTGCTATGTTGTCACTTAGCACTTAGTTTATGGTCTTTCAGCCAACTTTAAAATGAGACTGTTCCTTCCAAGCCCAATTTACATTAATTTATCAGAAGGAAATTTCATTAGTGTGTCAAGGGTTTCACTGCAGTCCAAATCTAGTTGTTTTTTGCTCTCCTTCAACCTTGCCCTCTAGTGCTAATTTGGTGACTCTTTCAAAATAAGAAAATCAATAATATTGTCAGGCAATGCTTGTTTCTCCTTGCTCAGGGCTTTTTGGCCATCTAAATTACTGGCAGTACAAATCACCGTGCGTAATCTGTGTTACACTTCTGTGCTAAGATTCAGCTAGTCTTTCCAGTGACAAAGATCATCTGGTACGATTATCTGGTACAGTGTATTGTTTCTTACGCACAACCTACTGCAGACGTAATAATTTCACAGAAGCATGGGAGTAGAGGACAACATGTTTTTTGTACAGCTGTTCATTTTTCATCATGTTCAGCTGCAAACCCTTACGCATGTTCTTCGCATTTCCAGGTAACAATGCAAAAAAAGCTGGGGCGGGAATGGAGAAGGGAAGGCTGGAAACGTGACTGGGAATGAGCAGATAAATGCAGGAAGGTTTTGTCTCTGCACTTGGACATCCCAGTGCTCACAGCTCAGGTTTTGTGAAGCTTTTGCTAGTGCTGCTGGTGTTACGTGTTGCCTTGTGCATCGCAGCTCACTGTTACCAACCCTTTCCCTTCTCCTCCTTCTGCTGTTGTACTTGCCAGCAGCTAATCTGATGGGAGTGACCATGCTGTAAGCAAGGTATGAGTCTTCTTCCTCCCACTCCAGGGGAACACCAGCCTTCCCAGGGGTAGATGTCTCCATCAGCAGAGCATATATTTGTGGATACACATGTATATGATATATAAGGGGTACCATGCGTCCAGTTTTAACTTTGCGCCCTGTATCATCGTATTTTTGGTGTCCCCACTGAACTATGTGGAGCTCTTTTCACTGTGTTTCATTTTGTGCTCTGGTAGGCACTAATAAATTACATGGTTTTTGGAGGGGAAAGTGAATTGAATAATGTTTGTTTTGTGTTCTGGTGTGTGAAAATGGGATGTCTTTTTCACACTCAGCAAGAAAAAACGTGCTCAGATCTTATTTTCCCAGTTAGCAAGAAGGCTGTATATAATTAAAACGCTGCCAGGTGCTTTCCTATTTAGCATGCTTACAAACCATGCATAGTGTTCAGGCTGCCTTGAAACTCACTGAGCTTGTTAAAACATAAAAATTGTACAAAATAATTGCACAATTACCAGTATTGAGAACATCCTTCATTTTACCACCGGAAAATTACACCCTTTACCGAGAAGGTAATTTTGATAAAATCAACACTTTGGGATAAGAATTTATTAAGCAAATAAAGGTTGATTACCACTACTTGATAAAAGCTTGAAATAGTCAATGATAAAGTCCTAATAGCCTGAAAACCTCTTGCTCTTTTTATTTACTAAATCATCTTATCTATTGATGTAATAATTACAGCATACAAGTTCAATGGTAGTCTCGATTTTGCCATCAGTTAAATGGAGGAAAAAAAACAGTATTACTGTGAAGAATTGCAAAATTATTTTTTAATTTTCATATCACCTTGTGACATTTGGAAAGAATTGCTGTGTAACATTGCACATTTTCCTTTCACTCTCCAAGACCGTATGTTTTGTTTCTCATTAAAGCATGACCTCGCAATGAGGATGACTGCCGCCTTGTCATTAGCTGCAATAACTGTTCCTCCTGACTTCCTTAGGTGCATAAATACCATGATTTATTCAATCCTTCCATACTTCTCTATAGCCAACAAGTGTCCCACCGGCTGGAACATTTTTCCCTTTACCTTGGGTTGTGGTGCCCCATTCCTAAAACCATGCTATTTAAAGCTTCCTTGTCATATAATAGTAAAATTGATATAAAACTTGCAGGATAGGGACTTAGGGGTGCTTTTTTCTTAGCATTACTGTGAAAGAAAGTGTGAAAGTACATTTGAATCAATACCAGAAGTCCGTATTTATTTGCAATTATTTCGTTGTGTATGTGCTAAACTCTCAAATGCTTTAACTAATCAGACCGCAGTTAAAATGAAATCCTATTTGCATGAGAGAGAGGAAAAATTTGGTTGGATAATGGGCTATGAAGGAACTATTGTGTGTATATGTTACACACAAAGTGTGCTCATCCTTGGAGCAGGATTTTCTGAGTGCAAAAAAATTTGTCCCTGCATGTATTAACATACTTTTATTGGATCAAACCTTTGTTTTACTGACTAATATGGCAGGTATGAAGACAGTACTAATAACTTCTTATCTCTGCCCTGTAACCTGTTCTTCCTAAACAAGTGATCTCTTCAACTATTATTAGATTATCCTTTCAAAACTTCATCTTGGTATATCAAAAATAGGTTCATAAGTAAGGAGAATTAGAATTTTATGGAAGTTTTCCATACATGGAGTTAGGTAAAAAATGCTGCTATTTTGCAGCACAACTGCAAACAACCAGGAACAAAACAAACAGAAAATTGATAGCCACCGTTGCCTACAAAATGCATGAGATTTTGTTTCCATAGCAAGACCCAGTTATTGAGAATTTGAAAGTTAATAGTTCTGTTTGTGGTGGTTCACCTTTAAGCTGGAGCTCAGCAATGACATGCCCTGACTATCACACTGAATACACCTTTCAAAAAAACCACTCCAGAAAAAACCATCTTCTTCCAGAGGGCTGTGCTGCTCTGAATTCTGTAGGAAAAATAATGATTTGTTTTGTTCTTAGTTAGCTGGTAGGAGGAGAAATCCTGATGAAAACAAGGCAGTTATAAATCGGACAAATTAGAGCTGGATCCTAGGAATCTGCACGTTGAAATGCTCAGCAGCTTACTCTCCATCAGCCAGCTCCTGAGCCAAAAACCACAGCGTCAAATTAGAGACGGGAGGATAATCAGGGCAGAGAGGATGGACGTCTTAGGGTTGTTACACCGAGCAGAAAGTCATGGAGAGGGTTTAGCCTTAAATCCTGCTGCCAGGGAGCAAAGCCGCTTAATCCTGATCTAGAGGAAGGTGCCTGGTGCTGGTCAGAAACTCTGGGACTTGGCACTGCGAAGTTCCCACACCAGAGCATGAATCCTCCTCGCAAAACACACGTTAACACAAAGCAATAAGCAAATATTCCCCGAAAAGCTGACAACCCCTCGCTCTGTATTTATGCTCAAAGCCAGGAACTGCTGCTGTTCCTGCCGTGCTTTTAATGTCACCTGAGCAAATTTTGGGTGTGAGAAGAGCTGCACCAGCACCGGCTCCTGTGCACAGGCAGATGCTGTTGCGTGCAGCAAATGGGTTGAGCCAGGCCCAAAATTGTAGCTCAGCGAGCTGCTGCTGAGAGTCACAGCGAGGGGCACAAGCTGGTCCTTTGGAGGCAGAACAGGCTGTCCATCTCTTCGGCAGCTCAGCTCTCGAGGGGTCTAGTCAGCGCTGCCTCCTCTTCTCAACCCGGGGGCTGAGACACCGAAACTTGAACTAAAAAACGACAATAGTGACTCCTCCGAGGTGGCGTAGCTTCAGCTGTGAGAAAGCAAGATGTCTCCACTCAACCATCCAAACTCTCGTCCCTCCCTCCCTCCTCTCCGAGAGCCTCACCTGGTGTGGGGGCAGCTCCAAATATTGCTGTCAATATTGCGGGTGAGTCAGCTTGGGGCGGGATCAGCTTGGTCCAGCCTGAGGTACAAAGCAGAGGTGTGTGCCTGGGGTGGGGGAAAAAAAAACTTATTCTGTCCTGGCCCCCTTAGGGACCCTGCCCCCCAGCTTGTCCAAGTGCACTTTGATTGTGCTCGTGGCAATTAAACCTTGGCTGCAACCAAGGAGCATTGCAAGGAGCAAGGTCTTAGGAGCATTTAACCCCAACTTCAATATCCCTGGTGCATGTGGGGAAAGAGCTGTTTTCTGTGCTAAAACATGCCCTACCTGCCCTCATCAACATCATGGGTACCAGTATGGGAGGGGAAGGTGCCATCAGTTTTGGTCACAGCAGCCAGAGGCAGCTTTTCAGTACCATTGCTTAAATGTCACTGACCACTACTGAAATTCAAGGAACCTTTTTTTCAGATGTAAGCACATAGTGTAACTTCTTATTTAGAAAATATTTCATCTCTTTCATCGTATGTATCTTATAAGATGTAGGATTAAAAATACAGGTGTGAGAGACATGGGTATCTCTTATGCCCATGCTTTTAGTTTTTGCCTTCCTTCTCTAATGTCCCATCTAGCCGATTTTATTTTGGGTTTCAGTGGAGGCTTTTTCAGTCCTTTCCTTAGTTTTGTAGTTATGCTCTGAGCAGCTCTGGTAGGTCAGAGGCACAAGTCTCCAGTGCTTTGCTTCCCGAAATGCTCCACCTTGTCCTGCACCTGTATGGGTGAGCTTGCACTACTGAGATGCCTGAACACCTCCTGCTGAGTACATCTAGCCAGGGTCCAAAAACCACACCAGAAGCTAGGCTCCAGCAGTGAGTGAATTGGGTCCCTGAGGACTGGCTTAGCTGGAGGGCTTCAGCAGGAGCCGTCGAGGTGTGAGTTATTATTCTCTGGCCAGAAACCAACCCTTGAGAGCAAAGCACCTGGAAGTGGGCACAGGAGATGTCAAAGGTCTACCATGAGTGATGATGGGCGTCAGGGTGAAATAGTGGCCAGTGAGGTGGTCTGGACCACATGGCAGGACTCGGATGAGAGCTGAAACACCAGCGGAGGAGCAGAGGTCATTAGGTATGACGAGGAGCCAGGGCATGAGAGGCAGCAGGTCTTGTCCAGAGGGAAAAACCTGCCCTCCTGCACAGGCTGAAATAAATTTTCATGTTTTCAAGCAGTTGAAAATGGAAGTGAATTAGCACCCTAATTGATGAGCCCTGATGGGGACATTACCCTGCTGGTAACGCCGTGGTCTCACGTGTTACCGCATTGCTGTCCTTCGGTGAGTCACTGCTCCCATAACAGGAGGTCAAAGCTGGGTGACAGAAGCGCGGTGGCTGTTCCAGCTGAAGGAGTCAACTCATCAAAAAGTGATAGGAAAACCATCACCTCTGTCCGAACAGCAGCAGAGGAACTTAGGCACTTCTGGTGGGGCGGTACGCCAGCATGCGGGGCTGTTGCAAGAAGCAGGGGTCTTGCTCCTGCTGTGGCCCCCCTTGGGGGGGACAAGTCCCTACCAGCATCCCAGGGCATCGGACTGGCACTGAACATCCCCGCATCCACAGCCCAGCAGCCTGCAAGGGGCTTCCTCCAAATCACCTGCTTTTAGTATGGGTTTGCAAGGGGTGATGGAGCTGAGCAGGATGGGTGGTTACCCACCAGATTTCAAACAACCTCTAATCACACTGGCTCCTATTTTGTTTAATTATAGTTGTCAGGAAAAGCAACATGCTAAGAGTTGAGGATTTTGGCTCAGTGGTGTTTGACCGAGCAATAGAATGCTGCTAAAATGCTGACATTTGGGGTAGACCCAGCTGGAGTTGGCAGCTTCTGACCCAAAACCTACCAGGGTCCAGGTTCAGTGTGTTGACACAGACGTGCATCCCCTCTCCGAACTGATGCCGAAGGGCTGGGGCACTGGGTGCAAAGCCCACCCAGAAGGCCTGGCAGGCACTGATAAATGGAGCACATCTGCCTCATGCTCACAGGGCTGAGTCTCAAAGGTTAGACAGGGACAGAGAGGACACATAATATTGCTCATAGAAACACTGGAATTTTTCAGTAATCTGCAGTAAGAAAGAAAACTTTCTGGCTTGCCTCAGGTGACATCAGCACTGCCACTCTCAACCTTATGACAAAAACAAGTAAAAATCTCCTGAACAAACCGTCCCTTTTAAAGGTGGGAAAGATTACCCTAATTATTAATTTTATTACAAATCCTCTAAAGTTACCATGACCTGTTTGTGCCAGGGCTGCAGGAAAGACATTTACATTCCTGCCACAGTTACAGTAATTGGCTAGGTGAGACTACTTAAAAATTTTCAGCAAAACACTTGAAATTCTTGAACATGGTTCTGCCTGTGTCAATTACCATTAACTGTCATTATCTACCACCTGAATTTACTGATGATCTCTGCCTTCTGGAGCTTTCAACGTGAGAGGAAAGTGAAGCTGGCCTAACGCTGTTTGTTCACAACTGTGCCCCATTTTCTGCTAAGATACTTGGGTTTGTATTTGGCATCTAAGAGGTCCCGTGATTGAACAAGAGAGCGAACCGGTATTAGGTGAAATCAGACAGAAGAGAAAACCCTCAAGCTTACTTTTAAAATAAGCACTCGTTTAATAAGAAAATGGATTACACACCCACAGCTCTGCAGTTCTGCGGGAGGGAAGAGGGAAAATCCGAGTGTAACGGGCAAGATGAAGTGTCCTTACAGGGCTCATCGTAACGTTTGGAGCTCCACCTCGTGGATGCTGGCCACGAACAGCGGCCACTGGCCAGGGATGCTGACGGAGGTCCATCAAACCTCTTCGGCATCTGGAGCTGAACCAGGCTGTCAGAGATACGGACATACTTTTTAATGGTCACACTTTTTAGTACTATTACTTTTTAACGCTTTGATAAATGCAGTGCAGGTGCTATTGAACCGATCTTAAATGTCCACATTGGAGTTACTGACAGACATACCTTCATGTGCTGGAAGTTTGTCTGTTAATTCTTCCCACTCTAGAAATAAGAAATCTTTTGATGAAAAGAGGTGTAAATAACTGAGTTGATATTCAGGACAGAAACACAAAACTAGTGGTGAGTAATGCTGACCTGGGGACATTATGGCCACAGTAAAGAAACTCTGTGCTGGAAAAAAAATATGTAATTTAATCCTCTGGACAGACAATATCTCAAGGTGAGTACCTATTGTTAAAGCACAGTCAAGCTAAAAAGGTTGTAGTTCTTTTATGGAACCTTTAAACAAATCCATACTAAGCTATTTACAAAAAAAAAAAAAAAAAAAAAAGAAAGAAAGAAAAAGAAAGCCATCCCTCTACAGCACTGACAAGGATGCAGAAGCCAAGGGTTATAAATGGAAAAATGGATTCATGGCAAATGCATAGGACAGATCTAGCTGGCAGCATCTGGCTGCAGTTCCCTGGGTACAAGGGCCTTTGAGAACACAGATTTTGGAGGAGATGCTGGAACAAAGTTCACACACCAAAGCTCACGGGCTCTCTGAAAGCAAAGCTCTCATTTTGTCATGTCATATAGATGTGTATGGCTACAGACCAAGCACTAAATAAAGCCCTCACTGAACAGCCAGCTGGACCCTTTCCAAGATGCTCTTAATGATCAGCTGACACAGCAGAACTGGTGTACTAAATCCTCTGTGGAGGGGCAAATTCTTAATAGCCACTTTCTCAGCCACAAGAGGTGGTGGGCAAGCTGGCTGACCTTGCAGGGAGCTGACAAGCCAGGCCACCTCTCTGCTGTCTGTCAGGTTTTCATGGGCTGGATGCAATCCCTGCTTCAACTCCATCAAGCCAACCCCAGAGTGCAAGTATCTGCACCTGACAGCCAGTTTTAACAGAGACCCCCGCAAAACCCAGTGCCAATGTGCAAACTCCAAAATGAACTGGCTCGGCAGGCCAGTGTGATTGATGTGCAGAAGCCTCAGATACATTGCCAACAGGTAAATTACTTTTTACCTTCAATCACACACTCGGTGTGAATGTGGTCAGTGAGGGGTGCCTGCCAGACACAAACCCTTGATCCGAACTAAACTCCTATTTCAGTCCAAATGCTCTAGAGGGCACCGTGCTCCTAGAGTACCGCCACGTTTGTCGACATTGGTGGAGAGAACTCCTTGGCTGCAAAACTTGTCGTTTAAAACTGCACTGCTCCATCTGGGATGTCTGGGGAGATTCCCCACTGCTGAGGCAGCGTTAGTCCTTTCTCCTGAAAGACTTCAGCTCCCCGTGGGCACCCAGCGTCGTCAAAAGTACAGCCAAAGCTGTATTTGCAGTTACGACTTTTGTGACTAAAACCGATTTTGCATTAGTGGAGATGTGTGCTAACGAAGGAAAAGTGATCAGCTGCAGGAGCAGTCTTTAGGGTGGATGGCTGCCCATAGCTGAGACACCATCCACCTCCGTGTGTGCCCTCCCACCCCCTTGCCCTCTCACGCAGCACATGCCAGACGTCTATGTCTTGGCCGGCAGAAGAGGAGATGCCTCTTGAGCTGGGTGTAGGCAGGACCAGCTCCAAAGAAAGTTGCAATTGGAATCTGCTGGAGGGGAACCATTCCTCTTTTGTATTGTTTTCTTTATATGTAAGTACCCAGGCCCTCAATTCAAACTGCCAGCAGTTACTTCTACAGTATCATTAAAGAAGAGACTCCTGCCTGACCAGGGTTTTTCTAAGTTCAATGGAAAATGAAATGTTGGCCTCTTCTTTTTAACAGACCTTCCTCTTCACACCCCCCATTGCTGTGTCCAACTTGTAGCTGGGGAGAAGCACTATCAAGAAGGCTTCAAACAGTATCTTCATGCCATATCTCTGTTTCTAGACACAGTCCTGACTTTGGCACAGAAAAAAGACAAATAATTTCATTAAAAGTAGTCTGCGTTGTTTCTCTGTGATACAGATGTGAGTTTTTTGCTCCACAGCTGGCAGAAGGCAACAAGCAGGTGAAGCACTGGGATTTTGTTTCTAAATCTCAGGAGATGGAGGTCCAGGCATTAAAGCAAGTTTCCAGCTGCCACCAGATTTATTTAGACAAGGGCCTAAAGTCAATTGGTTGCTTTGAAAGTTCATTTGGGTTTGGAATTATGGCTTGAAAAAGGAACATGTTACAAAAATGGCTCTGACATTATTAAAGTCCACATAATTTTCTGTCATTTGGCCCATAGTTGAACCATTGACTCGTAAGAGCTGTCATTTCCAATTGATTCAGTAACGGTAGGTGCTTTGTTTGTGATAGCTATGTTCTGACACAATTAAAGCTGTCTTGCTTGGCTTCAGTGTGATCTGGAGTGCTGGAGGGATTACCTTGGGCTGAATTTTCTCTTCAGTTCTCCTCATTTATTCCCTGAAGAGCCTATTTCTTTCTCTGGCAACATCTGAAATGACAATAATTAGCTGGAAGATAATTTTAACAGGTAGATTGGTTAGACATAGTGCCAGGTAAATCGAATGGCAGGTGAAACTCTCTGTGTCGTGGGAGGTGATAGACTACCTACCTACCCCATGTGAGACCTTCTTAGGACAGGAAGAGGAATGGCGCTTTGGACGGGGGTTTTATGTCTCGGAAAATCCTGGTAAACTTCCTAGTTTTGTAGAGAAAAGATGCAAGTTGAAAATCTCTTTTTCTCCTCCTCTACCAGGAACTGAAAAGCTGGTTAGGGAGAATGGCAGTGCTTGAAAGGGGAGCAGCAGCGAGAAGAAATGAAAGAAGAGATTGCAGAAAAGCCAGTGCGTCTCTGTGATGTGCCATAGCAAGATTTGTATTTGTGATAATAACTTATTTGCGATGAAATACATCCTTTTTTTTTAAAAGCAGTTTCTGAAAGGACACCATAGACAGTAAATGGCCCTCCACCGGTCCTGCAGGGACCTCACACTGACCGTACAGCACTGCGGGTGTTTCTGGGAAGATGTTGGCCCTGAGACAGGCACAGCCAGAGCCCACGCTGCAGGCATGCTTCCTCTCTCATCAGCAATGGCCCTTGCAGACCTTGCCCGGCCCCCTGCACCCGCCCCGTGCCGGGTGACTGCCGTGCACAAGAGATTTGAATGAGTTGCCATAACATGCACCATTGCCCAACTGCCATCATTAGTAACTGCAGTCCAAATAAACACTTGCTAAATTTAGGTCTTCAAAGAAGGATTTTTTTACAAAGATGGGAAACAAAGGCTGGCGGGATTGTCCGTAGTCTGGCAGGGAGCCCGTCCCAGCAGGAGGACAGCCACCCGGCTGCGCATCCCCTGTTCTGGCCCTGGGACGATGCTTCCTTCCCCTGTGATGTGCTGACTGCCCTGCGCAGGTATCGCTTTGTTTGGCCTCCGTCCTATGAAAGCATGGGCAACGCCAAGGGAAATAATGCAGGAAAACTGGTTTTGGCCATCCCATAGCTCCACGCCTGGCAGAGAGGCATTCTGGCTTAGTGTGGTCAGTGGAGTACCAGCAGCTTTGTGTAAGAGATGGCTTTATTACTCCTAATTAAGTGATAGCTGGATGTTTGCTGGCACTTGTCTGAATGAGATGAGGTCTCTACACAAAGCCAAGTGAAATGAGTAACTGAGGCAAACATGAGTTTGACCATGCATCCACAAAGTACACGTTTAGTCTCAAAGCTTATCACTTAAAATTTCAACAGTGTCTATATATACAGTGGATCTAGAGCCCATAATCCTGTTGTCTTTAAAACCAATTTGCTGGGATGAATCCATATCATTTGCTGGACAGGATAAAGCTGTAACAGTGACTTTGAAGTTTTCTTGGAAGAGCAGAACAGAAGCTAAGCAATGATCCATAACTAGAAATTTTCTGGACAGTGAGAGAACATGAAATATGAAATCCCAAGTCAGCTGTACCCCCAGGGCAGGCAGTGCTGCACAGGCAGTGCTAGGGAAATGCTGACTGCAGCGTGCCAGCAGCGACAGAGAAGAGTTTAGGGGTTATGGTGGAGGCACCGCAGGACAGTGCTGTAGAGGGACAATGTTAGAGTTACTGACCAAGGAATGATAAAAAACAGTAGAGAAGTGGTTTTTCTCCTGTAAGTGGTATATGCCAGATTCAGCAGCTGTCGGGTTTGCGTGCAGACACAAAAGTCATCAAAACTATTTTGTGGACTGGTGGAAGCAGGTGATCAATGAGGTGGGAACTGGCTGAGCTTCTGCGGGGTGAGAGCTCATCATCAGCAACAGCAAACTCCAGAGGACTCTGGTGATGCTTCCCCGGCTGCACCTTCCCTAACCCGTGGAAGGTTAAAGCAGAAGCACCATTTAAATTACTGACATTAACATGGTTAACTCCGGCAGTGACTGACAAAGCGTGGTGCTGCAGCCAGCAGCTGCTGGAAGGGGATAACCTACTTGGGCAGCCGCAGGCAGGTGAGGGTCTCTGCCTGAATCCCAAGTATGTGCTCATAGCTCAGCCAAATGTCAGCCAAAACTTTAGAGGAAGAGATAATTTGCTTGTCCAAGCAGCTGAGTAGCGTGCCTGAGTACTGCTCAATGCATTAATGGTCTGTCAAAGAGAAGATTAAGAGGCAACTTGATTATGATCAAAAAGTACTGATGGGGGAGGAAAATAGACATCCTGAAGGACATGGTTTAGGGGGCATGGTTAATGGTTGGACTCGATGATCTTGAAGGTCTTTTCCAACTGAAATGATTCTATGATTCTATGATTTGTTAATGTCATGAGCAGAAACGTAACATGAAGCTGTATGTCATATACAGATAAATAGTGAAGCAAAGAATCACTGAAGTAAAACATCCAGAAAATGGGATATTCCCCTGAAGTTCTCAAGTAAATATGGGATCACTTTTTCGGAACACAGCTAACTCATTACAAATGTAATTATCTCCCTCAGCAGAGGAGTAACTGGATGAAATGGATCAGCCTGGAGGTTAGACTAGATATTCTCAGTCTCCTCTGGCTTTGAGTTGGATGAATGCATTAATCCAGCAGTAATCCAAATAAAGTCAGAAACCCCAGGAAAGGAAAACCTAACCCTGGCAAGACAGAATTCGAGAAGCTAACCCGCAGTTTGCCTTTCATTCTCCCATTCTCCAGCAAACAACATACAGAAGCGCTAAGCCTGTTCTACTGGAAAGTCACGCCATAGGTCAGGTAATAGGCAGGTGTATGAAGAGCTTCTTGGGAGATAGCAGTCTTCCTTGTATCTGTAAAGGAATGCAGAAAAGGCTGATACTGAAAGTTGCAGGTGCTGAACCATCCAACAGGAACGAAAGCTTATGCGTGGACACAGAGTGATCATAGACATCAAGACCTCAATACAATGTTCATCTCCTTTAGCCAGCTTCAGTTACAGAAGTGTAGATGTTGCAAAGTTCATACAGGGTGCATGAAAGAGACAGCCAAGCAGAAAAGCCTTTCAGAGCTGCAGTTGCTACAGAAGATATAATATCAAATGGTATTTTCTAATATCCTGGAGAAGTCATGCTAAAAAGAGACATTATAAATTCTCTAATGACACAGCAAATTTCAAATGGAGCTCTTGCTTCCTTTTGACATGAAAGTCAATCATGCAAGAGATGCAAATCTGCAGGGAACCTGGCCTTGTTAGTTATGGTGCTCATGAAACCACTCTTTTTCTTTACATGAAGCATCTTCATGGGCTATGCAATGTATTCTGTGTTTAGGGATACCCTAGAGCAAACCCCTTATCCACTTAGAAAAAATAATTTGAGCTGAGCCTTTCCACTGGGTTTTTAATTAGGGTTTTAACACAGGTAGGTTTGTGTGAGAGATCTGCTTTGGTAGATCCATCCTGCTATATGAGCAGTTCTCTACAGCCATTTGTGAGCAGATGCTGCTTCTTAACACGAAACTGCCCAGCAGAACTCTTGGCTTGACAAGTACTTACGGAACATCTACATCTCGAAGCACAGGACTAAAATTAGTGATCAGGGTGCAGAATTGATGCGGATTCATATGGGTCTGGCAAATATAGTGGGTCATACCCAGGGTCTGGGCTGAGAGGGCTGCCTGGGCACTTACAGTGACTGAGAGGTGGTTTCTGAGGGTTTTGTGGACAAGGAAACCTCCAACATGCCAAAGCCTGAAGCGAACATTTCCAGGAGCTTGAGATTATAATTTCAAAAGTGATTTAGGTACTTTTTGGTGATCCACCCTATCACCTCTATCAGTTCATTTTCATGCTTAATCTTAGTTCCTACCTCCCCCTTAGTACCAGCAATAACTCTTTTGACTTAGCATTCACTTGTATACAACTGGAGTCTGACTTTCTCCTATTTCCAAGCAGTGTGTCCACCCCCACTGCATGTCACGGAGTCATTAACCCATCTGGGAAGTGTTTTCTTCATTTTACAACTGCAGAACTGAGGTCTGGTTCATCCCAAGCAAGGTTAGATGGGTGTTTCATGGGATGAATTCAGTCTGTTGGCTCTGATGCTTGTGCCTGATGCCTGAGACCATCCTCTTCTCCTTCTCACCAGCTGAAGAGCAAACTGTTCACAGGAACACCAGTGCAGTGTGAAGCCCATGCCTTTTCTTTGGGGCTATCCTCTTTTGACTGTATTTGGGGTTTTACTTTGAAATTATGCCTGCCTGCTTTTGTGTGTGCCTTTCTCTGAGAAGTCATCTTGTACAAAAACTTTCCAGAATGCTGCTACTTCCAGCCAAAGCTGTGCAAGCTTTGGTGGCAGTGTTTATTTGTTTATCCTCACTGTGGATACCTTTAAAAGTAACTAGGAACACAACTAGACAGAGCTAGAGCTGGCCACAGACCTTCTAGCTTTGTCCGTAATTTTCTTCAGGGAACCATCTGGGGCCCCTGTCCTGCCTTCATTTGATTTGAACTAACTGCTCTCCACAGGGGCAAAGGCTGGTTTGCTGTGGGCAGTAAAAAGTCTTGTTTCTTTGCATTTTGGGAATGTTTGTATAGAGCGATGGCTGTGGGCAGTGGAGAGGCATATGCTCAGCTGCTGGAGGACAGGTTCCGAGAGCAGTCAGTACTCATCTCTGCTATTAAGGAGCTTTCAGATGGCCTTATCTTGCTCTTATCCGGATTGATTCAGGAAAAAGGTCCTTCACTTAAGTGCTTCTCTGCTATAGATGGCGAGGCAGTGCATGACCGGCTTCTTGAGGAGAGGCGAAAAACATAGTGGAGTATTGTGGTAGTTTTGTAGTCCATGATTTTCTGAGGTTTTTTACAGCCACTTTACAAACTATAGCATAAGAGACAAACAAATCCTGACTTCTTAACATGGTCTGATCTCAGTGGGTGTTTAAAAGCAGAGCAGTAACTTCTAACAGGAAAAGAGTTAGAGACAAAGTGCCGGGAGGGGTCTGCCGCTGCCACCACTCTCCCCCGCAGCAGGATGGAGGCTGGGGCAGGGCAGGACCCTCTCCTTATTTCTTAATGCTCCCGCTCCTCTCCTCCTCCTGCTCGCTGGGCCAGCAGCCGTCCGAGGCTTGGCAGCTCCTCCTGCCCGAGGGGAGCTGGGGGGGAACAGGGAGCCCACCGGCAAAGGCTGCGGATGACCGGGCAGGGGAGCGGGACCAGTGGTGGGCAGCGAGGAGGAGGAGGAGGATATCGGAGGTCTCTGTGCGGAGCTGGCAGAATCAGCCAGATTCCACCCTGCAGCGTTACACGCAACACCCTGGGTGACAACAGCCCGGCCAGCGTGGCTCTGCCAAAAGCCCTTCTCCAGCTGCGCTTGCCTGCATCCTGCCCGGCATCGCCCTGCATCCTTCTCACCACGTGTGATTTCCGATGCTCGACTCGCTCACGCTCTCGGAAGAATTTGGCATTCGGTTTGGGGGTGACTGGGTGCTGACAAAATGAGGCTGCTGAGCTGTAACCTCTGCACAGTGTGCTCCATCTCTTATTTCAGGTCTCCCACTCCTCTTTAATTTACCTAACTTGATTACTTTAGTTCCAGACTATGCCAGCAGCTTTTCTGAAATTAGCTATGAAAAATAAACAACCAAAACGCTCAAGAAGCTGGACCCTAACCAGCTTCAAACACTGCACTGAGAGAGTGTCATGTCCCATTTGGTTCAAATCCAGACAGTATCCCTTTTAGGAGCTGTGGTGTAAGGAGAACACCCCCTTCCATCTATAGATAGAAATCCAAATACATGGTGACTTCATCAGTGCCCAGCACTTGATCACATATACCTCAGTCTTCAGCTAAAATCATATAAAAGAATTTAAGGGAGAAAGAAAATGAAGAGAAATTTAGAAGTAAGTGGCCTTGCAACTGTTGTTTTTAAAGACTGCACTTTTATAACTAAAAAGCCTGTATGGCAAGCAGCTGTGAATAATTGCATTAACTGTGTGCTCTCTGGCTACTTTTCTGGAGGATTTTTGCTTTGCAATCGGATTTACAGGTCTGTAGCGCAGTCGGCGTTATTGCTAGTCTGCTTTCACAGCACAAAACACTAGTTCCAGAAGAGGCATTACAGTATGTACTGCCTATGAAGAATAATACAGCCATTGCACAAGTATCCACAAAGCTCTATATGTATAATAGTTCCTAATTATAATGAATTTCCATTATTTTGCAGCGTATTTTCATGCCTCTGTTGGTCAGAGCAAAGGCTCTTTGAGATGGAGAGGAGCGCAGGGAGAAAGACCTGACTTCATCCCTATGCCTGCCTCACATGGCTCGAACCAGTTCATTTCTTTTAGTGTTAATATTAGAAGGCAGAGCAACAGCTGGCAGGCTGGACGTGTCAGGTTGATTGAATCCTGCTGAGGACAAGCCTAATTACACAGTGCTGAAAATGGTGTCACAGCATCCTGCGTGTATCAGGGCCCCTAAAGTTGCTGACAGCAGGATTTTAGTTTTTAATATCCCTTCTGTAGACATGGTCCCTGCATCTTTGTTGCACTATTATTCCTAATACGGCATATATACTCCATCATCTCAACAGAATAAATAATTTTACCTATTAGGAATGATGTTACTAACAATTTTTTTTAAAGTTTCTTATTTAAGCAAAAGTTCTAGTTTTTAAAAAACAGTAGTAGATAATTAAATAATTGGTGGAGAAATTTCAGTACAGCCCTTTTATTCTTCTAATATGTAAACCAAAAGTAAAATTAATGTAATGCCAAGGCAGTTGTTGACACAGCTAATTCTAGGGTAATACAAGTAGCAAACTGGTAATATTCTTTGTTATTCACATACATATATGTATATCTAAATGTATCTATATATATGCATATAGACAGCTATATAGATACAGGTATAGGTATTGATATATAGATAGATACATAGATAGGTACAGAGATATAGAGATACATATGCACACAGGCAGATGGGTATATAATTGTGTGTTTTTTCTCAGATAATCTTTATTGCCACAGTCTTTAATAACAACCATATCCCATGGCAAATACAAATACAATTTGTTTTCACAAGTCAGTCTGCATCAACTTTTGTAAAAAAAAAAAAAAAATTAAAATAAAGCAGGAAGCAATTAGAACTTATTTCACTGTGCCTTTCAAAATTGGTAGCCATGCTGATCATCTGGAGATCTTTCTGATTTCAGCGGACTTAGTAGGTGTAAATCCAATTTGGTACGAAAGCAGATTTCAAAGGATCATTTCCAGCCTGTCATCCAACTCTAATCCCACGCTCTAACACCAGCGCGTTGTCCTGCAGTGCGCTCCAGACAGCACCAAACTTGCTACGGGATGTGCAGAGAAAAGATTTATTGCATGGAATGACTCCAGGATCCTTTAATCTTCTGCAGCTGTATTTGAATCTGCCTGCTCCAGGCAGCTTCCAGGTTCTGGGTTCTTGATCTAACGATCCTGCAACGATGAGTGTGTTTTGGCAGGCCCTTGCATGTGAATACTCACAGGCAGAGGAAGATGCTGCCGTGATGATGAAGAGCTGAAGCCACCACAGTGCGGGACAGGGAAGTGCCACGTCCGTGCTCGTGTCAGTCACTCAAGGGTAGACAGCCAATATTTGCAGATTGCTGCATTAGAGAACTTTGGAAAGTACCTTTCCCATTTGCTTCTAGAGGGTAGCCCCATCATCCGAAAGGTCAATATTATGATTTTTATAGCCAGGTTTTCCCTAATGCTAATGTTTGACCTATAAACACAGTTTGTTAATTTTAAATGATTTAGCTGAACCATAGAAATCCCTGAGTGAACATGCTTTATGCAGTTTAAACCTCTTATATCGGTTTAGCTTACATCATTGCTTTCTTTTTACAAGTACAAGCCAAACTCCTATGGCCAATTTCAGCCAGCACATGTAAATATTCACACAGAAGTTTATGCTGGTTTAACTAAATCAACTTCAATTTTCACACCACAATAAAGCCTCGTGACCCTTTTAAACATTTCTGGCAATGGCAAAAGAACTTTAGTGCAAGTTAGCATCAAGTTCTTAAGTCCTGATTGAGTTTCATTAACATTAAACCAATTTAAAGGAATGTAAATTGGAATACTCCCCCCCCTCCTCTTGCATGTTGCATGTCTGGTTTAGCTGAGTTTGCTGCTTGCTCTTCAGGGATTCGATCTTTCAGCAGCTTCATCTAAACAGCATTCCCTTTCCCAAGAGCTCAATAAAATCCTTCTCCATGGGGAGCAGGAATCAATAGGGTCTTCAGGGAAACAAAACAAAGAAGTGACCCTGAAATGAATTTTCTGCAGGGACATCTGACACATGTGAGGAGCCATCTGGCATTGAGTCAGCACCTAAAGCAATTTGATAGGGATGGTGGGGAAGTGAAGCTAGAAATCCCGTAATTTATATTCACAAACCTAATCCAACCATTAGTTCCTTTGAGTAGCAGCATGAGAGTGACACCCGGCCTATTTAAAACACCTTCTTTGACCAACTCTGAGAACTGGCAAAATTAGCATTCATGTCTCTCTTTGTTACTGGTGACTCCTATAAAGCACCAGCAGCCCTCCCCCATGGCAGCCCAGGGAGAGAAGGGCAGGAAATTAAGTCTAGTTTAAAAAAAAAAAGAGCTGTCAGCAGGAATCCTCCTCATTGGGCTGTTTAAAGACGAAGTTCCTTAGAGGTGGTCAAAAAAAAAAAAAAAAAAGTACAGAAATGTTCTTATGTCCCCAGGCAGAGGATTGAAAAGTCAACCCAGCTTTGAATAGCTCCTTCCAAAGTAATTTTCAGTCATTTCAAAACTACAAAGTAGCTACATTGCTTTCTCCTACCCAGGTGGTCTGTGGAACAGTAATATATAACAATTCATGGGATCCAAAGTTTGTGGCTAAACCAGTTGAAAAGCTATGTATAAACATGCTTTTTGTGCAGAAACACCAGGCTACAGCTGATCTGTGCATGGGCTTTAAAGGGCAAGGTCTCTTCCCCTGCAGAGCAGTGAGCTGCAGTTTCAAAATTCAGTCTCATAAATGCAAAGATTGAACAAACCCAGAACTTCAGTTCAGTCACAAGTCACCATAATGTGGGGAGTAAAACTGGATGCATGATGGGAGAAGAAATGGTGCTGGACCCTTGGGTGTAAGGTCAGATACCATTATGGTCCCAGAATGTCCAAAAATCCCCAAATCTTTGTATTCCTCAAAGCACAACGTCTTGTCCTGGCATGGCCCAGTACAGGTCATGCCCACCAGACCTGGGCAAAGCTCAGATATTCAGGGCCTTCAGGTGGAGACATGAGTGGGTCCCCTTCCCATCTTGGACAGAAATTTCCTTGATGATGTTTAGCAAACTGGGAACCACCGTGCCTCAGTTTTCACCATCTCTAAAAAAATGAGAGCACCTTTTAATACTCAGCTCATGTTTGTCAATATCTGTAGGTTGTTACAGAATGTATAGGCTGTTGCAGAAGTTGAAATTCAGTTTAGAGATGTCTTTTAAGTACTGGGAAACAAATGGGGTTTTGTGTGTGTTAGTTAATGAGTACTGTTGCTTGTTAAAAGCTTAACTTTCAGCCTCATTTTCTCCTTCCTTAACTTTGATTTTTAATAACAAGCAGGAACTTTATGTCCAATTCCTGGCAATTAGAGCACTTTTTGGTTGTATATAGTAATTCATCGTTTGATTTATGCAGTGGATGACCCCACATCTCTGCCTCTAGTTGTGTATAATTACAAAGGTATTTGCCAATTTTTCAATAGGTTTACCCAGCAAACTGGATAGAAATGCAAAAAGGTAAAATCAAAGAATGTGCACAACAAAGTACAAGTTATCATATTTACTAGTTAACTTCATCAGTATTAATTCCTCGGCAGTCATGCAAGAGACTGTCACCTCCCTATATCAAGATTACAGACCTAAACTTTCCCAAACTAATAGAAGGCAGACTGTGCATTTAAGGAATAACAACTGTTATGGTAGGACAACCGATGATTTTCATCACTGCCCAGCACAGTGTACGTGGTATGTACTTGGCCACATACAGGGATGAAAACTGTGAGCATGATGCTGTGCAGAGATGAAGTGAGTAGTGCCAAAAAGGGCAGTTTCTTCTCATTGCAGATAGGGTTTAGCTAGCAGTGATCCACCTAGATCTATAGGGTAATGTATACATCATTCATGTTTCCTGTGAGTTGCTCTATGTGTTCTGTTCTGTATTACCATAAACTACTGTTGTCATAAGAAAGGAGATAGCAGCTGATAATGATCAACACACGTGCTTGCCCAGATTTCTTTCTGTGGCGTAGAAACCTGATCTTATGGAGATGCTGGGCACGTTTTGGCTCAGCTGCACTAGACTTGTAGCAGGTGAAGCTATCTTGCTAACTTTAATGTTCTTTCCAGCATGAAGGAAGATGGATTAAAGATAAAATCATATGAATTAATAAAAAAGTTTCATCTGAGCTTCCAAACCTCAAAACTCTGGGTTCCTTTAAGCTTTAGATGGCATTTAGGAAGGTGAGGCACATCCCAAATTATTGCATTTTGCTTATGCCAAGATCTTACAACAGCCATTGGACCCACTGAATTTTTGTAAAGTATTTCTAACAAGTGATGTCATTGGTTTGTCAGCATCTCTCTCTAAATGTGAAATTGTTTGTATACCACTTTCTCTTCAGATAGTGTATTCTTGGGTCTGAATCCCTGCATCAGAGTATGATATGAGTCAGGCAGGACCAGCTCTAAGATTTTGAGGCTCTTCCTGAAAGTCCCTTGGGAAGAGGATTTCCTCTGCAAACCCAGGACAGTTCTTGTTTCAGAGACCAGGCTAGGACTGAACCGTGAGGCACAGAGGTGACACTCTAATTTCTAATTCTTGCTTGCCCCATGACTTGAGCACAACACTGGCCTAATTGTGACTGTATGCTGAACTTATTCATGATGCTGTCCCATGAAATGAATAGTGTGTTTGACCTTCAGTGCCTCAGTTTCCCCAAGTGGATGAAAAAATTACTGTCTCCCTCTTGGCTTGCAAACGTTCATTACTGTAATTACTGTTTATAATGAAAGGCTCCACAGAAGAGCAAAGAGGGAAAATATTTAATTCTGCAAATGAGTCTTCATATACTTGTCTCCCAGTGACATACCCTATAGCTCTACTGGCCTTTCGTGTCCAAGAGTATCTAAAGGATTTAATGGGTCTGTTCCCAACATGCAAAACGATAACCTGAAAGACTGCACTCATGCAAATGTAGTTCTGCAGGTCGTGGTTGTAGGTCAGGCACTTGTGCTGGCTTGCTCTTATCCCCACCAAAAACATTTTTCAATACTACTTATGCCCGAGGGACCTATCCATGTGTCTGTCAGTCAGCTTGATCTGGTTATGATCTTCACAGATTTTTTAATTTCTGGAGTGAAGTCTGCTGGAAGTGGGATGGTGGGGGGGCGAGGAGAAAGCAGTTCCCTCTGTGGAGCTTCATGTGTGTGTGGGGGGGGGTCTGCCAGCATGCTTTGATGTAATTAAGAAGTTGAGTTGTGGGTCAAATCCGTCACTGGAGGGAAGAAAAGGCAAGAGCTTGGGAGCTCGGTGCAGAGGACGATGCTGCGTCTGCAGGGAGTCGCAACTGCAAAGCAGCAGCTGAAGCAGCCGCTCGCCTCCCAAACACCCCACGGCTCTGCCTGTGCCCGGCGGTAGCTCTGCACCAGAGAATGGCCCAGGCACAGCTCCGCTGTCCTCGGTCCCTCATGCCTGCCTTTACAGTCCATGGAAACAATGTACGCGCTATACATTTAAATCCAACTTGGTTGAATTCTTTGGGGGTTAACAGAATAGCTTTATATACTTCTGGCAGGGCTTTCTGACAAGCCTCTGTAGACCTTTCGGCACACAATATGTGCCTTTAAAAGTAGCTGGGAGCGTTTCAGCTCTGGGTTTGGTCCTTGGTGATGCACTGTGTTTAGTTGATACAGTGCCTGTCACTGGTGCACAAAGTGAGCAGAAACACATTAAATTAGACACGTCACTTCTGGGTGGGTCTCACTTTTGCTCTCCCTTTGTGCAGCAATAAATCCTTCAAGTATGATTAAATTGTTTACTATGCGAATAGCCCAAAGAACCATCTTGCACCCCTTCATATTAAAAAAAATTAACCAGTGCATGCTTTTTCTGCTGTAGGGTACAAAAGGATGCTGACTACATCCCAGGGAAAGGAGACGGACTGCTGTAGTGGCCCTTTCTCCTAAAGGGTCCTATGATGGAGGAAGCTTCTCGTGCCTCTTCTCATTGGAATGTAACTCAAACCAGGGATAAATAACAGATGGTAGCCATGCAGAACTTGGTGATCCCAACCCATGTATCTTCCAAATGATGTGTCTCACCAAAGTATCTGAACTCTTGAGAAATACCAATAAATTTCACCTCAGTTCAGCAATATACAGTGGAATGGAATGGAATGGAATGGAATGGAATGGAATGGAATGGAATGGAGTGGAATGGAATAGAGTAGAATAGAATAGAGTAGAATAGAATAGAGTGGAATAGAGTAGAACAGAATAGAGTGGAATAGAGTGGAATAGAATAGAATAGAATAGAATAGAATAGAATAGAATAGAATAGAACAGAACAGAACAGAACAGAACAGAATAATTTCAGTTGGAAGGAACCTACAAGCATCTAGTCCAACAGCAAATATGCAGGAGGCAATAAGAAATATCGTGACACGTAGACAGGGAAGCTGAGTCAGCAAAAGAGTAAGTAATATAAGGGTCCTGGGCGTGTGATGTGTGTGTCTGCTCCGACTGCAGAGCTTCCATTTCCCTTACCCCTATCACAAAGTCACTGATCCTCTTGAGCCATGACCTCCTGAGTAAGAGATGTTCAGCCCCAATGCCATCTCTGTGGAAACCACCTCTGTGAGGGCCATGGGACAGGCGGTGCTTCTTCCAGAAGATTTTTCTGGTTTTTAGAATTTGGACATGGTGCCTTATTGGTGCAATATTTCTTTGCAGCCACCTGGAAATGGGGGCATTTTTGTTTCCAAACTGTAAGGTACGCAGTGAGAGCGCAGCCGTCCTCATCTATCAGCACAGCCTCCACCGAGATCTCACTATTCAGAAAAAATTATGCCTCCAAGTGAATGCCCAGCTGGTGCGCTTGCATCAAGGAATTCTGAGAAATTCTTTGGGTTTGGGTTTTTTCTGTTGTTGCTGTATAATCAGAGAGACACCTACATACATTTTTCTTCAGAAAAGCTGGAGCTCAGCTTGGAGCGATTCTATGAGGTCTCGATGAAAAACAACACCCTTGTATCTAAGGCACCTACAATAGTGCTTGTCAATGGCAAATCTTTTCTTTCAGTCTGCTTGATTCATTACACAGTTAAGAGATTTATTAAGGAATGAGAGCTACAGTATCCATCCACTAGCTTGAACAATCAGCATGAGAAAAACAGATTTTAATAAGTTTTATTTTTGTGGGCACTCAAGCTCTCTCCAGCAAGACCAGGAAATACCTTATAATTGAATGAGATGGGTTTTTTCTTTGTGGTTTTCTTTTGCTGACATTTTATGTAAAAGTTTTGGTGACAGAATAATCTGTTCTGAAGATGTTTTCTTCTCCTTCTCCCTCTTTTCCCCACATTGTTCTTACCTAAAGTTGTAAAGAAAAGGCATAGAATATCTGAGAAGTATTGTGTTTCAGGAATAGACTTTCAAGCACATCTCCTAAGAATAGTCTGCTCCAGTGTTTTTTAAGGCTGAGTTGAGCACTGTGGGGCTTAAGGCATAAATATAGAGTAAATGGATATTATATTTCCTGTGTATATTTGGACATTCAGATTTTCTGTCTTGAAGAGCACTGAGCGATGAGAACAATTAGAACTAAGAGGCTGAAAGCTGAGAGATTGTGAAAAAAAAAACCCAAACGCACAAACCAAAATACATCCATTTCTTGTGTGGAAATGTTTCCAGCCTCTATTTAGCTCCAGTGATCACTGAGCATGATGAAGGAAGGATATCTTTAAAAACCTGTTCAATTAAAAGGCTCAAATTCTTAAATAAATGCTCAGCATGATGCCTCCAAGAGATTGTCAAGATATGAGCAGTAAATTGGGTGTACAATGCAACATTTTTGTTTTTACAGAAAAACTTGCTGATTTCAGACAATTCCTTGTCATACAGGTCTAAAAGATAAGTGTTATTTCTTAAAGTACTTTTTGTTGATCTCCTGAACCTACCTAATGCTAATTCTGTCAAAAATGGCAATTGGATATTTCTTCCAAATATAGGTGATTGAATTTAGAAAGATGCTGAATGACACTTGACATTACCACCCTATGGAGATTCTGTATTTTAACTTTTATGTTCCTCTTGACTTCAGTGAAAAGATGTAATAAAGAAATGATAATAATTTTGACTTTCATTTGATAGGATAATGAACTGCACTGAGATACTTAATTTCTATCAAATCACTATTAGTTTGCCTTTCCCTCTGCCTCCCTCTTGAGAGCTGCAGTATTTGTTTCAGCACCACCTGCGTTTCTTTCTACCAAATTAATTCCCAGGTTAATTACTTCTCCCATGGCACCCAGAAGAGGTGGGCGAGTCCTGTTAGTCAAGTGCAAGAAGAGATAAGACAAAGAATCCATCAGTCATGCCTCTTGGGAAGCTCTACATCATCACAGGTTGATGTAGTCTGTTTTTGAAACATCTTGACATTTTTGGATCTGAATTGTACTGAATTTTGCACTGAATTGCAGAATTTTGACCTGGGCAGCTGTAGAACAGTGATGTAAAAAAACCCAGATGTATATTTTTTTAAAGATAAAGCTAAGTGCAAAATTGGATAAAATTTCTCCATCAAAATAGTCAGTTTAGAGTACTTTCCTCCCAGAGCAGAAATTTCTCATCCAGCTGCGTCCTGGTTTTGAGATACACTTCAATGTGAATGCCCAAGACTAAGAAATTCTAAGCTATTCTTTTGTCCCATTCGCCAGAAATCATGCTTGTAGCCATGAGTTCATACACTGATTTCCAACTGCCGATGTGACTTTATTTCTGTGCACATTCTTGTACCAGCCACTTGCACAAGGAATAGTGCAACAAAGTACAGAGCCACGAGGCAGTAGCTGTAGAGACTGTGTTAGTTTTGTATTTTCAGAAATTTAAATGAAGATTGACTTCTTGAGGACATGGGGTTTTTTCTGTCCATGATGATAAATTATATTTACCATCAGGCAGCTTTTTTGGTGAGTTTCCATGGAGCAACAGAGGTGGCCATTTCATATAGAGAAAACACATACTGATTGAAAGAACATATCTGCTGCTGCCTGTGTTCTGACACTAAGATATAAAAATGATGTGTATCGCACCATGAAGTTTAAAGGGGTTGTGCTTACGCTGGACAAAACAGGGGACATTTCAGTTATGAACACAGGAGGGGAGCAAGGAGCCAGACACAGCCCTGGAGAGGTGGAAGGAAGAAGAGCCGTGCGCCAGGCATTGAGATGCACAGGGGGGATGCCCTCTGCCAGCTGGACCATGAGGGGCTGCTCAGCCTCTAACACTCCACCAATAACTCTCAGAGCCCACACTCCAAGGTGTGGGAAGGCTGGTGATGAACTTCCAGCTCTGCTTGGGGTTCAGATGAGCCAGGATGTTTCTTGCACCATCCAGGTCCCTGAGTCTGAAATGGAGAGCCACCAAACCATGCAAGGGTTGGTAGGTGGCCATGGCCACTTCTGGGGAAGCACCACTGCGGGAGCTGAGACCGTCACAAAGGGCTCATTACTCTCATTGACACACGTAGGAGTGCTGGTAACAGATCAAACCAATGATCCCGTTCTGCTGCACGTCTTAAGTCAAGCAATTCAAATAACTGATACAGGTAGCGCTGTGTCCCCTGTGTCTCTGAGGATGAAGCCTCCCTTGGTTCTGTTCAAGTGGCGGGTGTGGAATAAGGCAGTGGTAAAGTTTGCCTTCTCACCAGTCTTTTAAGCATTGCTTAAAAGAAATTGATATTTTCGGTAATAACTTTTGCATTGGAAATAATTTACCCTGACATTCATAAATGTTCACAGATCAGCTGAACATGAGGTTTTTCTATATGAAAAAATAAAGGTCATTTTTGTTTAAATGGTGTTATTGAGGTTTCTGTTTTCTTTCCCTGTCATCCACACATTGAATTAAAAAGATGAGAGTCCCATTAGCCAGGTGACTCTGTGCTGGCTGGTGTGGGCAAGGACAAGTGAAGAGGCTGGGTCTTACTCAGCTGCACTGAAATTCATATCTGCATAGAAAGCAATGTGAAGACAAACACAGCATGGGCCATTGACCGACAGCGTTGTGTAGAGTATTTCCATCATGAAAAGGAGAGTAGAAGAGATCTCAGGAAGCTGGTGGGCTACCAGTAATTCCTTTGAGATCTAGAGAGCTGCCATTGGAGGGTTTTCCTGCAAGAGCATCTCCAAATATGCTCTCCTGAATCCTATTTCTAGAATGTCATCTAAGACTTAGGAACAACATTTGAGAAATCTGCGTGTTTCCACAGGCCTAGAATTCATGCTAAAACAGTTTTTCTTTTGAAACCAAATTAGGGTTTTCCCACAGGGCCACACATTGCTCTACACTTGACATAACATTACGTTTTGGGCAGATCACATAAAATAAGACAGACATTGTTCTAAGTGGTCATCAGTGATGCTTCACACGTTCTGCCATATGGTTCACCAAGCAATTTTAGAAACAACTGTTTGTTCTCTATACTATCTAAAAGAAGTAAACTTAAATAGTTGAGGGGACAGAGAAGAGGCACACACTTGCATGGTCTTTCTCTAGCAGCTTGTCTATGCTGCCTATGCCCAAATCACTCCTGAATTATTCTGGTCACAGGTTTTCTTCAGATATGCCATCCTTGGATAAACTGGAGTGATGCTTTCCAGTATATCTCCCCTTCTCTAAAATCTGTTGTGCATGTGATTTTACTACTCAGTAAATGGAATATAATGGGGAAAGTTTCCTGGTGCTTCTCACAGGTGAAGAGCACAGGTAGTTACTGCAGGGTAGCTGGTATCTTGGGAAGTTATGTTTTACACTACCCATCAGCAATTAACTTGCCTTGACTTTAGATTATTCCAGTTTAGCTTAAACCCGTTGCAAATCAGATTGAATAAAATGGGAAGAAGGCAGAAGATTAAGAAGAAATTATCTGGGAGTAGCAGTTGTGTCTTTTTTCAAGTATAGACAAATACTTAGACCTCACCTGCCCCAAGGTGTGTTCCCCGGACACTGTTCCTGACCTCCAGAGGACCAGTACCTTGCTCATCCTTTGTGGTATCTGATGCGATGCTCTTCTTGTCTGCATGTAACTTGCGGTTACCAGCTGAATTAACTAGCCGCACCAGTACATATCAGTCTGAAATAAGGCTGTGACAAACGGGTTAAGGCCATAAGCATTCCTGCATAAAATCATTCTAGAAAGGCTGTGTCCAGTGGAAGAAATTAGACTACTGGAAATGTATTGCTTGAAGTACTTAATTGCACAAACTCCGATAGATAAAGCAAAGTACACGATAGTGTAACAACAGAAGCCTTGATTATGCCAGGTCTTCCATCCTGTTACTTAGGATTATTAGTCTGTGCAGAATATTGCTTAATCTAAAATATTTTGCAAATCTTAAATAGCATGCACACATGAATGTGTCTCTGGCAGATGCCTGTCTCATCACTGCGTATTAGAACCAGGAAAGAAGAAAATGAGCTCAGTGACAATGGTTCATGTTTGGACCCATCCTTCCTTTCCTCCCCATCAGTATTCTGATTATCCAGCCAAGAGGATGCATTTCCACGAGGCACTTTACGTTTATCAATATTAATTGTAACTGCACAGAGGAGAATGCAATCCCGGCATTAGCAGCTGTTTTCTACATCATTAGCTGTGCTATCAGTTCATGCTCAAAATGTCTAGCTGCACCTTGATCAGAGTGTGACTAATATTTGCTCTTTAGCAAGGCATCTGTTTTTAATGAAACTTTAAAGGCAATTAGTGACTCAGTGTGTCAGTGAATAGGCTTTGTACATCTGAAGAGGAGTTAAAATCTTGCCTATAGTGTAGTAAATGAAAAGGGTTTAATGGTCCCAGAACAGTCATCAATTACCTCTATTATCCCATGAATTATCTCTTGCAAATTTCTTTGCAAGTGTAGTGATCTGGTTCCTTAAAAACAAAGCTAAGAATGTTTTCCAGGCAGCAACATCTGCTTCAGGAATGAACTGGTTGGTGGCTTGTGGGAACATGCTTTATTGGGGGAGTTGCTTATTGCTGGGGCTGCCAACACTGTTCCAGGTAGACACAACAGGATTAGGAGGGGATTAAGAACGGTGGTAGATCAGCATAACCTGCCTTTAACCTATGAAATTAAAATGTCAGAAAATGTTTTGGTGCAGTATGTGTCATTTTCACACAGATCAGTTTTGCCTTCTGCCCTTACTCTTCCCGTAGAGGAATGTATGTTGTCAGTAGGGGAGATGGACATCTGAGATCTTAGAATTAATTCAGGCCTCGCCTTATGGCTAGATGAGTATCTTGCACTGCCCCTGTTGGCAGATTTAAACATTTCAGATGGAAGTGAACCGGAAATGTACTGTTTCTAGAATACTAAAACCTTTCGTGCAAACTGAAAAGCTCTGGACTCTAATGATGTCTTTCCTATACATGCAGCTTCAGTGTGTGTATTGCAAGTATAGGAAATGAAACTGCATAGAAACATATTCATTTCCTTGCAAGATTCATTGCTGAGGAATTGGATATCTCATATGATTATGCCTTTTAAAGGAAACCTGTGATTAGGGCACATCTTAAAATACTGTTTTTCCCCCTTTCTTTCTTTCTTTCTTTTTTTGTAATTTGGTTAAAGAAAAAGACTGATTATATGTCTGAAGGTGTTTTATTGTTTAGTTTTTCCTTTTTCAACACAGAAGTACTAAAAACTTGAAGCCTCAGCTTCTCTTAGTTGCAGCAACATTGGGGAAGAATAAGGGGTAATTATTGTCAACACTTCAGCAGGAGACAGCAGAATTGTGTCTCTGACAAAGAAATCCTTTATGCAACACCACTTGTCAGTGTACATTTTGAACACATATTTCAGGAAAGGAAATCAGACACAAAGCTGAACTGGTAACTAGAAATCCTTTCTTTTCTAAGTCTTTTGACTCTCTTATCTCTTGCACCATCACAGTTGCGATGCTGCTGAAGGTAATACAAGAAATTATAGCCTAGAACAGCCTGTATTTCTAACGTAAAAAAGAAAACAGACAGGTTCCCTTTATAAAGAGAAGGGCACTGACCCAGTTATCCCAATTATCCTTTTTGTTCCCCCCCGAGTAGTTATGAGTTGCTGCCAGCAGAAAATGGAGTGGATGTGAGTCTTGTGCTCTAACTGTCTAAAATGCAGAATTGCCACTGATTTCTATCTCTTCCTGGCTTGCCAAAATGAAATCTGCAGAAGAAACTGTGGTTGTTACACATGCAGGCCACAACCTGGCACATCTATTTGTTGTACTCCTGCTAGATAAGCTTTTGTTTTGATCTCCTGAGCCACAATGCTCCTACATGAAGCCAGAGTTGTGTAAAAAGTTGCCACTCAAAAGCTCGGAGAATGCCACTCACAACTGTGGGAACAGTTTCAATAATCTGCTTCAATATGAATTCAGCTGCGGTTATTGCCAAAGCATTTTAAACCAAGAACAGAGCTGCATGCAGTTTTCTTTGTCTGAAAACCAACTTTTAAAAAATTATTTTTGTTACGGCTAAGCTGTTATTCGGCCAGCTGCCCCCTAAAACATTAGCACTGTCAGAAGAGAGGGGAAGACACCAAGGCAGAAACAAGCAGCTGAGGGATAGAAAAGGACAGTATTTGCTGAGTCGGGTCCTGCTACCAGGAACAGGCAAGCGTGCCCCAGCTTGGAGACTTTCCACTAAAGCAGGCGAGGAGTGCTCTCTGCAGCAGTAACAGCCTGTACCTGAGCAGAGACACACAAGGAGTGTACATGCCAAACTGTTCCTAGAATGATTGTATAATGATAGTCCAATACATTCAATGAGTTATCAAAGCAGATTCGGTCCAGCTTTTTCCATTCTTTTAAACATTTTAAAATTGGAGTTATTAAGGTAGATTCAGTGTGCCTTTCTCCATCGTTTTAAAGGTTTTGAAATTGCATGTCTATTTACTACCCTTTTAAGGAACACCTGCATACCACCATGTGTAAGTTATTTATAAACAGAAGGTACAAAATGAAAACATCATGAATCTGTATTGAATATGGCACAGACATCAAAATATACTGCCAGAAGAGACCACTAAAACCAGGGGAAAAAATCACACCAAAATATTATAAGAATAACAGAATAAGAATAATAAAATTAAAATAAACACTGGCATTTTGAGTCTTTGATTCAAAAAAGTAGTTTCTCCATGCTTCAACCCAGCAATATATTAATAATCTCTTGGCACTGAGTCAGGAAAACATCTGAGTTTGGGATTGCGCTTAAGGTGATGCTGAAGTGTTACTCTGCACAGGGTGAGATTTAAGTGCATGGATGGATGCTTCCCTGAATCGGGACCTGGAGTGATGCTGTAACTGTGTTTGGCCTCAGTCCTGTGTCAGAAATGCATGAAGTTCTCAAAGCCCCAAGTTAGAGGGTTTGTACTCTGAGAAGATGCCCAAAAGCAGTTTGTAAGGACAGACTTAAGTGGCCACCAGTGCGGGAATATTTCAGGGCTGCAGCAGCACAGCTCAGTGCAGTGTGTGGAGCATGGGTCCTCGTAAGCTCTGCCTCGTTACGATGGGTTTGTCAAACTTATTAGTGCGGGGAGAGAGTGGTTCCCAATTATTTTACCAAAGTGGGGTGTGTGTGTGGGGGGGTGTGTGTGTGTGTGTGTGTGTGTGTGTCCACCTCCACTTTGTATGCATTCATGTAAGTGTAAAGCTTTTCCACCTCCCAGCCAAGGCTTGGATTTTTAATTCTTTACTTATAGCGTTGACTTTCTATATGCTGAATTCAGCATGAAGATACTATTCCTGTAGGAAGGTCCTCCCTCAAGCAAAGACCTGGAGATCAGGTTGTAGCTGGCCATCCTCACCCAGGCCAAGTGGGCATGGATGAAGTTGTAATTGAGAGGTGTTTTTCAACTCTAAAAAGCAAGATTGTAGCAAAAAGCTCAGACACTTGTGTATTAAGACTTTAGAGTTGCGAGTTTAGCTGCAGGTAAAACTCTTGCCTTAGCTGGAACGTCTCCATTGCTCCCGGAGGATCCGTGCAGCTGTAAGGCTGAGCCGTGCCGCAGTGGTACCCCGGCTGTGGGAAAAGCTGCAGGAGCCCCCGGGGGACAGCAGCCGGGCATTTCCAGCCCAGGAGCTCCTGCCGGCTGATGCAGTTGCTGGTGCAGGCTTGTGCTGTTCCCTGCCAGTCTCCTTGCCCTGCACAGCTCCCGGTCCCCATTCCCATCCCAGCCGCGAGAGATGATCTGATCCTGGCAGCTGGGCATTGCACTGGGCAGCGCTGAGCTGTGCACCTCAGTATACCTGGTCAGAAAGCGATGGGAAAAGTGGTCCAGATAAATAACTATATTCCCCTTCCCTCTTCACACTCGAGCTCAAGCAAAGATCAAACCTTTAAGGTTTGGAATAATCCGGTTAACTTTTTTTTTCCTCTTTTTTTCTTCAGGGGTGTGTGTGATGCTGAGCCCCAGACAGAAGCGATCTGATGGAGCAGCCCATGGGAGGCTGCTGTCTCTGGTGTTTGGAGCTTGGTCTCCTGCAACTTGGAAAGAGAAGCCTCCCGTGTCTGCTCCCAGCTCTCCGGCCGGGCTCTCGGCCCCACAGGTCTGCCCAGCAGCCCCAGCAGTGGCTCTGCGGCAGCACTGGGGAGCCCACGGGAGAAGGGCTCTCTGCTGCACGCTGCTCCCCCCCCCCAAACGTTGTCATCCCCAAGTGCTAGACAGAAAGATCCAGATGCCACTGTCAAAATGCTGTGCGAAAAATTAGTATTTTCCCCTCCCTGCTTTTCTTTCCTTCTTTGAAAGCCCTTTTCTTTCCTTCTTTTCTTTCCTTCTTTTATGCATCTCCTGACATCGCTTTTTCCAGCCTCCTTACTTGTAACTACGAGGTCAAATAAAAAAAATTCAAGTTAGAATTTTTTTAACCTAATCACATTCCTTCAGAAAAAAAAGAATATTATGAGCTTAGAGATAAAACTGGCAGAGTTGATGACAGCCTTGGTTTTATAAGGTCCCTGCCATTACGGTGCCTTCATCCTGACAGAGAGCAAACCACAACATATTAACAAAGACCCTGTTCCAAATATTATTTGCAGGCAAATAACAGAGAGGAAAGATGAAAAGTGACTTTGCTGAAGCCTCTCAGCAGCTCAACAAGATGGAAAAAGAAGCCAAATATCCAGACACCCAGGCCCCTGCCTTCCCACCGCACCACAAGCAGATCACCACATTGCCCTTCATCAAAGAGACCTTTGGTTTTTATTTAGAAAAGAGAAGAGGCTAGCTGTCTCCCTGAGGTTTGCTTATGTTTTTTTTTCCCAAACTCTGCAGGGTGATAAACGTCTCCAGCTTCCTATTTCTGGAGTTCTTGTTGCAGCGGTGAACAATTACTCTAAGATGTATTGAGATGCTGTTCTTATGTGGAGCTCTTCTCTTTGCCTTTAAAAAAAGGATGAGCAAACAACCAGAAGAAAGATTTATTTGTCTTCGCAAGGCATACATGCACAGCGACCATTTCTGAGCACTTGTGTCTGCTTTCCCATTATCAAGCGGAGGTGTCAGAAAGCATTGGCAGAAAGCAGCCTGTGTGCTGTGGGTGACATCAGCAGCAAAAAATCTGTGTACAGGAGAGCTGAAATGGGGGAATGGGGAAATAAGTCTGCTGCTGTGGCAGGCAAAACCGTATCAGCTACAAAGGCTGGTGACCACAAGTGGGACTCAAGTCACCTGCTGAGGCCGGGGTTGGAAACTGAAGACAGAGAGCAATTATCTGCAGGACAAGCCCACCGTGGGTCTGCTCCCTGGGTGGGGGTTGCTGAGTCATGCTCTGCCGAGGGAGGGTTTGCTGAGTCATGGTTTACACAGAGCTTGTTCCTGCTGTGCCCCAGCAATTTAATTACATAGGGCTCTGCCTCCACATTTGTTTTTTTTTTTCCCCTCCCACTTTTGCTCCAAAGTCTAGCAATCTTCCAGAAGCAAAACACTGAATATTCCACCAGCATCACAGGCCTTGTTGCATCTTTCCTGTAGGTTGTTTACCAAAGAATCAGCTGCAGAAAATTGCCAAAGAAGGAAAGAACTGGGTCTTGTGTCACACCATGCATTTGAAATGTTCAGCGAACACTGTGTACAGCACAGCACAAGGTCAACGAAGAGGCATTGGGGCTCATGCCTCTTCATTAGTGAGGGTGACTTTAAAGAGGGGAATTAGTCAGTTCAATACGTAAATGGTTTCCAGCTTGAGGCTTCACAAAAGCAAACAAGTTCTCTAGCATCAGCCATCCATGATCAGAGTTACTGCATTAGAGAATCAGATGTGGTCTCCCCTTGCCTGGAGCACCAAGCAAGTGTCCAGGCTGCACCAAGGAGGGCTGCACCCTTCTGCCTTTCCACGAAGCACTGGCACTGCGAAAGGCAGGGAGGGCTGTCGGTGATCAGATTCACCTTGGCAACTGTAGCATTGCAGCAAAACATACAACCCATCCAGAAAAGTGACCTTTAATTCCCAGGAGTCCTGGGAATTCCATACAGCAGGCAAACTGAAGTTTAATTGTGCAAGCATTGAAACAAAGTTAGTAGTACAGTACATAAAACGGTGTTTCATGTTTTTAGTGATGCTCCAGCTGCTTTGCATGGCTGTAGCAGTCAAATTTACTTAATATTTGTGAGTAAATGTGCATCATCTGATTTGCATTTGCAGGCAAGGCATTCGTTTCTGAGGTGGTGACCCACACGTGAAACGTGCCTGCACCCTACTGTCAGTCCCTGTAGCCAACCTGGACTAAACCTGTCTGAGCATTTAAGCTGTGCTGGTCCCTCAGGTACTAATATTTATGAGCCTAGCCCATATTTAGAAGTCTTTTTGAAAAGAGCTGGCTGGGTATCCCACAACGCTGGTGGTGGTTTGTAGGAGGTACATAACCAGCACCAGAAAACAAGTTCAAAGCTGTAACTTGAATTGGTGGCAAACAGAAGAAAGCTGCAGCTGGAAAAGCTGAGGGGAAGAAGTGCTTTTCCACATCTGCCAAGTGTGTTCATATTAAACTGACGCAGCAGGATAGCAAAGGAGGGGAGGGAGGAAATCTAGGGCCAAATTCTCCTTTGAATTGAAGGATGCTGTCTACTGCCACATATCTGAGAGATCTTGGATGTGTCCTCCGGGGCTGGAACTGGGAGGGCATGAGAAAAAACTGTAAATAGAGGATTCCTGGTTCCCTCCACTTCCATGGTAGCTCAGCAAAGCCTTGTCTGTGGCTCAGGTCACTCTGTCCTTATCTGCACACTTGAAACCAACATGCCAGCATTTCCATCAAAAGACACGCTCCTGCCCTCCCTCCAGCCTCTGGCCATGCAGTCAACCAGGCAAAGGGACTGATCAAGCAGAAAACAAACCAGCAAAAGGGTCCATTTTACCCTGTACCGGTTCTTTGTGTGGTTTGCTTGATGGCCACAGCAATCCTGGTGTCAGTGCAGGAGGTGTGGGATGGGGAACCAGGCAGCAGAATTTCTTTATGCAGCACTGCTAGCTTATGCAAAATGTAAGTGTATGTGACATTGCAGCTGGAGACCCCTGGCCTGCGGATAAAACCAGGAGAGCTTGAGCCTTCCTCGTGCCTCCTGCAGGCTGGTGCATGTTGACAGCTGGCCCCATCCAACAGACACCCCATGGATGGGGACACAGACCCCACCACATGGTCCCTCACCGCGTCTCTGACAGTTGACCTGCAATTGCACCTGCCAGCTAAAGAGTGCCAACAAATATTTCCATGTGCAGGAGCTCCGGGGCCAACACTGTGAAGCTGCTCCACCCGTGGCAAACGGCTGCCCCCAGGCAGGTCCAGAGTATCCTGGCTGGTCCCCTTCCCAGCATGAGGTGTCAGCCCGTTTTGGGAACAACAGGGGTGGCTGCTCTGCTCCAGCCAGTGTCATGGGCTGCGAACTGACCTGCAGGGTTTTATTGTGTAAGTATGGATGTTGTATTCAGGTCTGGCTCCTTTACCGCTTTAGTTTTTTTCTACTGCTTGCCAGGCAGGTATTTTTAAACACTTACTGGTAATGCCAGCTCTTTGGAAATCATCTCTTCGGAAATCATCTCTTCTTCTATTGTGTATCTAAAATCCTCTACTTCTCTGATCTGATAGTTTCAGTAAAAACTTCAAAAAATAAAGCAGTAACCAAAACTTGTCTACTTGCAGACCATAGCCTCCACCCATAATACATCTTTATCAAATGTAGAACAGCTGGCCCAAGATAAGAGGTGCTTTCTTCTTTTAAAACCACAACCAGTCTGATATAACCAGAATCATAATTCACACAGTGGCTCCACAAAGATACTTGTTTGACCTTTTTCCAGCTTCCCACATTATCAACAGCGTGCACCTCTGCAGCGCAGCACTTTCATTCCCATCTCCTTGAGACAACGGGTATTCACCAACCGCTCCATCAGCGGCTGTCAGATCATGCCAGTACATCAGAATAACAATAGGCAATGGGGAGAAAAAGGCGTTGGGTAATGCTAGACAATCCTATTGCTGGCAGGGAGTTGCTTATATGACGTTTAGAGGAGTATCTCCAGAAATAAGTGCTTACAGGCAGATTTGTTTTCCAAAGGAAAATAAGCACTTGCCTTTAGCAAACAGAACTGCAACTTCTCCTTTTCAGGAGCTTTGTCCTTGCCTGGATGCTCTGCATCTGAGGCTTCCCCTGCTGACTGTGGGTGCAGGGACACACAAAATCTTTTGGGATCAGACCCTGTCCTTCACAGCAGAAAAGTGGCACCTGAACAGTGAAATTCAGGCTATCATCCATACACACTTGGAAATTTTCTGTGTGAAGGAGTCCGTATTTCATTTCTGTACCAGGCCTGGACTTTGCATTTTTGTTGGCTCATTAAAGCTACCATTAATGTGGCTCAGTGTGCCTTGGCTTCTCTGTTAACAACTACAGCTTTGGTGCTTTAGTATAGATAGCGGGTCACTAAATTAGACTAATTGTTTGATTATTAAAGCAAACATCCTTAAAGTAAAAGCTGCCAAGGATTTAACTTTGTTCTGAGTTTGCTTAAAATCTTTCTGTTTGAATATGCTTTCCTCTGCTAAAAGCAAGGTATGTTTGCCAGCAGCTGAGGTTAGGGAACACCATTTGTTCTTTCTATTAATTTTGTGCATTGGTGTCTGTTTTCATAAACCATAAATGGCAGGTAGTCTCCAGCTGATTACTGTTATTGAGCATTTGTACACGAAAACTTCCTAAGCTATGCAGCATATGCTGCAGTCTGACAAAACCCTTCTGAAAGGCAGCACCTTCTCTACTGAGTGCTTCAACCACAAGGAACCACAGGAAAAAAATGCCATTATGTTAAGCCCCAAACAGTTTATTCCACAGTCAGGCTTTTGAAGCAGTTGGGTCACTTAAGGCTAAGTGCTACATTCCCTAAGCAAGATTAACTTTCACTAATTTCAAATCAGTATTAAGCGTCACATGTTTTTTTTGTTCAAAGATGATACAATTTTGCACATTTTTGCCTTTGTTAGGACTTTCATTAGCCAAACTGGTCAGGCTAACCTCTCTCAAACTGAGCCACACATGAAGTGGTTTGTCCTCTTCCTGGTATGAAATACCAGCTGTTGCAGCACTCATTCTTTAGCTGCCTGTTTTTTCCATGACATGTAAAGTAAACGCTGATACCTTTGAGTACGCATACAATTTCTTCCCTATGTGCTGAACAAACAGTGCTCTTATGAATCCAGGAGTTAAAGTGCTGAGCTGCTTTATTTCTCTTCCACGTGCCCCAAGTTAGGGAGTACAGTGGAAACAAGTAATCCTTTAAATACCAGCTTAAGATGACATAGGCATGATGTCGTTATAGGCATAATGAAGAAAAAACAGCAACATGAGAAACCTTGAAGCAAACTCCCAGCTGAACAGAAATACCTACAGCTTATATGCAGAGCATATTAAGGTATAAATGGCCAGTCCTTTAACAGTCACAGCAGGAGATACCCTCTTTCCCATCCAGTCCACAGACAGTTTTGTGAATGGTAGGCTTTGGTCTCTGTGGGTGCTGCAACTTCTGGATGGGTGCAAATACTCCCAGAGCCTCTCCTGCTTCATGCCAGCCAGCTGTAGATGCACTGCACCTTTCCCAAACACAGAAAATCCAGTATATCAGAAAGTCCTGTACAGGAGGGTGGGTCTGCAGCTTGGCTTTCTCATGTTTCACAGCTGATTTTTTACCTGACATTTATTTGAAGCTTCAGCTCTCACTGTTCAGATTTCTAGCAACTCTGGTCATCTTCAGTACTTAATTTTGTGCACCAAATTCTCCCGAAAGAGGGAGATAGAGATTGGCAAATACTTTTAAAATGTATTGCACAAATGAGTCACCCTGTTGTTCAAGGATCTCAGCATGAGCCAGGTAGCCGCATATTAAGTGTGGGATGGTGATATCTTTGTGTAATGACAGGCAACTGGAAGGGCGGGGGGACCCCACCGGAGGATGTGGGCAGATTGTACAGGCTCTTTGGAATTAACCTGTGCCAGATCTTGGTACAGTTATTTCTGTTTAGCGAGTGGTAACTGATATGCTCAATCAAAAGCAGTTGGACTGCATGTGATATTAGAAGATATTCCTGAAATTAGCCAGGTAACCTCCCTCTACTTGTGCAGGGAGGCACAGCTGGCTGAGCATGGGGAGACATGCCGTACCCCCCCAGAGCCCTTGCCATCCCCTCTGGACACATCTTGACAGTGGCTCACTGCTGTATCCTTCCCGGGCAGTGCTGACAGTCAGGGATTAATCTGCTTTTCCTATGAGGTGCCTCTGTGGGTTGCTCACGGCTCATGCTACCAGAGCTGTATTGGCAAACACATGCCTGCTAGCAAACCCGTCCTTCTTTTCTCGGTTAGTGCTGGTGTTGGAGGGAGACAATGTTTTGGCTGTGCTTTTGTGTAAATTGCCATCTGTTCCCAGGCTTGGGAAGCCTGTGAGGGATGGCGCAAACCAGCTCTACGTGCGCTGCGAGTCCTCTGGGCATCGTGCCCCAGGACGTGCTGCTGTGCAGACTGTGGAGTGGTGTGACGGTGGCCACGCTGGCCCTGAGGAGCCATCTGGCCACCATGCCACAGGCACTGCCCATCTGCCTTCCCCTTCTCCCTTGGGACACCCTGGACTGCCCCTGAGCTGAGACTTCGTGATGGGCAGCAAAGGGGAAAAGAAGAAAAGCCTCAGTACTGCTTGTGGCTTCTTGTAGTGAGTCACACCGCGGTGGCGGGGTGATGCGTTTCAATGCAAAGGCACGAAGCAATGGGAATGAGAAAAGTTCTTAAGTCCCAAGTTTAGGAATGGCAATTCCTGCATACCAAATCTAGTGAAAATCCATTACGAATTGATGCTGAAAGTGTTTCTGTAAAAGGCTGGGACAGCTTCTTGTACTCTACGACTCGCCTACCCAAACGGGGTCTGTGGTTGCACTGGCATCGTGCTGCGGCAGCACTGCTCGAGGTCCGTGTCGGCTCACCTCCCACGGGACGGACAGCCTGTGACCCACCGCCGCAGCCATCACCCCTGAGAGCACTCCTCCTCCTCCCCAGCCCAGCTACCCAAGCTGCCCGTTCGCAGCAGAATTTGCCTCTCTTTAAGTACAGACAAGAATTTTAAGGAACTTCAAGGTCATTTTTGCCTCAGGAATGAATAAATAAATGGTGGTATTTAACATAATTAATGTGGCCTGAAGCCAACACAAGTGTTAGAAGGGAGCTGTAAACCCGCAAAGCCACAAAATGCAAATGGTGCAAGCCACTCAGCTTCACCGTTGTTGCAAACTCTGCTGCACGTTGGCCTCTGCCGGTTTCTGGCAGCTCTCCTTTTTGGAAAGAGCTATTCTACGCTTTATTCATTTAAAAAACCCATTTAACTTGACAGCAGCATGAGCAGACACCCAGGTATGTATACATGTGCAAGGCACATGTGTACCTCCTAGTGCAATGTACATGTACCACGTAGCACAGCACTCCGTTGGTCCCTGCAAATGTTAACTGGTGTTCTCCTGGCAAAAGATAAAATACAGTTCTTCCCCCAGGTCTGCGTTTTCTGATGATACGGGTTATCTGCATGATAATTTTCAAAGACCAGTATCTATAAACTGATGAAAAGTCCCCGAGAGTCAAATATGTAGTAATACTGATCACCTTTATTTAAATTAATTTGGCGTGTCTATTTAGTAGTGTATTTCTGCCAAAATTTACTTTTCCAATCAACCTTTTATTTATTATTAGCACTATACTTACTTAGGCATTACCAGCTGAGGAATGGATGACATTTTAAAGTGTTAATATTAGAATGTGTTTAATAACCCAGGTTTTTTTCCAATAAATACCCAGAAGATCTATTTGGAGTTTAGGTGGCAATTTCAGGCAATTCAAGTCAATAGCAAGGGATGAAAATGACAACCTGTCTTAATGATTTAATAGTTAATTTTTATTCCCACTTCAATAATTGGATGGCTTAAGTCCCTAGGTGGTTTATTTAATTACTTGTGATCATGTAGGAGCTAACCTGTAGTACAGGTGTCTGCCAGACATGTTATCCAGGCGCAAGGGGTCTGCAAAGTCAGAGGTGTGCAAAGGCAAATGCAATCCTCCACAAGGCAGAGAGCATCTCCTGCCTCTGAAAGATTAACTCACATTTTGCACAGGAAAAAATGACTTGTTCAATTATGAAAACAACATATTGGGATCTCTCCCTGAAGTATACAGTCTGTAACCAGCATGAAATTCTGATAAAGAGGGAGTAAAGGGATATGGATTGTGAATTACTTTAGTCTGATGTTTCTCTGAGTATTTTGGGTCTTTTCTCACTTGGATTTAGCCCAAACTATAACCACATTGGAAGAAATAGGTAACATTGGGAGAAAAAAGTTTTTAATGCACAGAAGCATGAATTATTTGGGAATGATGACACTGTTTTTTTAAAAAACTATGCCACCTCCCAACAGTTTTTGAAGAAAATTTTGGGATTTTTAATCTTTCTTACTGTATAACCTTTGTGTAAGACTAGTACTTAGCAGGCTAAGGGCACTTTAGTACAATTTTAATGCTATAGCAACCACAACAAAAACAATTATTTCCTGGGGGCTGCTGCAATTCAAGGGCTGATCCTTCATGGCACCCAAAGTTAAAATTCGGTGTCAGAATACCTCTTCAACACACTCTATTTATGTGAACAGTGAGGTAATGAATTATACAATGATATATCTGTCAACCTTTAAATGAGTGAATTCATCTTTTCAAAGAAATACCACTTGTATCAGAGAAATACTAGCGAACATGGTTAGGGGAAACCTTGATAAGTCTCCCAAACTTGGGTTCCCAGCAGGATGCCTCTCCTGGGACTGCTGTGGACATGGTGCTCTGAAGACAAACACAGGAAAGGTGCGTCTTTTCCAAACCTCTGACCATCCTCATTGATTCTGTGAAACGTCTCTTTGTATGGTCCATATCCTTCTTGCATTTGCTGCCTGAAATATGGCACTTCAGCCCCAATGAGACCAAATAATCACTTCATATGTTACAGGAAACACATCTGTTCATGCATTCCACTATGAAGGCATGACTGTCATTCCCGTACATCTCACATCACCTTATTTATTCTACCAAAAATCAAGAAAGCCTCAGCAACAATAGCATCTGAATATCATTCAAAATCACCTATTCAGCAGTCAACAGTGCATGTTGTCCATACAGTTACCATACCCTACCTTCTACATCAATGGCAGCTTCAGCAAAGTGTGTTGTGAGAGATGCAACAGCCAGGAGGGACCCGGGAATTTCTGGAAGGATTATAGGTTCGGCCATGGGAAACATAGTGAAAAAAGTTGCCTATGGAAATGACATGCATGGTGCACACACAAAGGGCATGAACGCTCTGCTCTCACAGGGACAACCACTCGTCAGGGTTAATTCCAAAGTGTGAAATTAATACTCTCTTGCACAATGCTAAACATGTTTCCAACCTTTTCCTGGACTGCTTTCTTTTTTATTTAGTGTAGTACTTATATCTGACAATGCTGCAGACACAGGAAGAAAATGAAACACAAGCATTTCTCAAAAATGGAGTACAAGTTTCTGAGAAGACAGATCTTGCAAAGCTTCTCCATCTTCATTTTAATAGCAAATAATTGGAAAAAATGGTAGATATACTCAGAATGAAACAAATCACAAAGCTGAAGTAAACTAGACAGGAAAAAACATCTTTATTCAGTAAGTGGAGAAGCAGGATGGTCTTTGTCCTCAGACACACTCAGCATATAATATGCTATATATTTCTCTGTGGAAATTAATTCAAAAGGTATTCTTTGAGAAATGACTAGTTAAAAACTGGGCAGACAGGATAGGGAATAGAAAAATGTATGAAATGTGAAAGAAAAAGCAAATAAGGTCATCTTCTTTATGTTTTCCTGTATTTCGTAACCTACAGGTTTTCAAGTAAATTGCAAAGAAAAAAATGGTTTACAGTGCCAGAAGTAATCACCTTTTAAAGCAATCAACAAATAAACTATGAAGCTCATTACCACAAGATATCAATCAAGAAAAAACCTGCAAGAAGGAGGAAAATATTATATACGTAATATTACATTAGAACTTATATTAGGATAAAAACATGCAGATCGTACAAATCCTGAAGATTCAAGGCAGAAGACCTGATTTGCCCAAGGCTAGTCACATCCTTCTGCTGCTGGGTTTCTACCCTGCTGTGCAAATCATGGATTGCTGTTTTCTGTCAGAAACAAAGATGTCTCACGAAATGGGTGAGCCCGCCTGAATTGCAGCCATTATACATCTGCTTTTATGGGGGAGACAATGGGAAAATTTTTTTACAACATTTTTAAGCACAGTTGGCTGCAACAGGGATGCCAGAATTAGGCCCATTTAGATTTTTTAGTGCAAAGTACAGAAAAGAAACAGAAAACAGGACTTTCAAACCAATTATAACAGGCCTTACATATTCCCATCCAGCCAAATATTTCACAAGCATTTTCTGTGAGCGCACAGTAACTGTAGCAAAACTTCCTTGTCATTTTGCATATATCAAGAAATTGTGACCTGCATCTTCATTTCAGTTACGTTTAGTTGCAGCCCCTTCATGTTAGTATCAGCCTTAGACACTTCTACATATTCTAAAAATAAAAGGAATAAAATGTACCCCCAAAAATTGTAAGTTAGAATTTTTTTAAAAATCTGACTCAAATATGATCACAAGATGACAGTAAACAGTGGTGTTAGCAACCCACTGGTTATGCAAAGCTTTGAAAATTAAGTAGTTTATTTAGAATATATTACAAAAACTTCTTAGAGTAAAAATTCTTGTGTACAGAAATGCTGGGTTTGAATATTTATTTATTTTTCCAGTGTGGTTACTTTAACTTTCAAAGCTGTCATATGAACTAGATGTTTAAGTGGTCCATTGATAAAACACCCACCCAATGAAGGCTGCCACAGAGCTTACATGGATCTTTCCATATTTTTGCACTGAACTACCTAATGAAAAGTTTTCACATCTTTTGGGTTTTATCTTCACAACCATAGATGCCGTTTATTTTGCTTAGATGAATAATGCATTACAACTTTCATCCTATGTCCTTTAGTTCAGCATATGTCAGAGCAATTTACAGGCTAATGTACATAATCTGCAAATACGCACAAGTTTAACGTCATGCATGAAGGAAGTCAGGCAAAAGCTCATGCTGCGCAGAAATGTGTAGGGGTGTCATATCTAACAGCTTAAGTAGTGTGCTAGCAGAAAAAATAAAGATAACATTTTAGGTAGCCAGCAATAGCTCAGATCCTCCATGCCTGTACATCTATTTTTCCACAAACAAGTAAAAAAGAAAATTTTGAAAAGTCTAGCAAACATTTCTTTGTGTTGCCTCCCCCTAATCCTACTCTTTTTCTTCTTAAACCTGCTGCATCATGGCAGAGCTGCAGGACTGCGTTTTGCAGTTGTTCAGTGAAGTGGTGGCACATGGCTGGGTGTTGCCTGAGTGAAGATACTCTTTTTTTTGGTCTTCTCTAGCATCCTGAGATGAGCAAAAGGGCTGTGGCTTAACATGTCACCCAAGCAAGGCAGCTCCCTCCTTTCCCTGTCAACTCACTCAGACGAGATGCTGCTTGTTGAGATCCTGGACTGTACAGTGATTATTTTGGCAGGGACTGCTGGACATGGCCCAGGCAACCCCTGCTCAGGGCAGGGTCACCTCCAGCGGGTTGCTCAGGGCCGTGTCCATCACAGTTTGAATGTCTCCAAAGGTGGAGATGCCCCAACCTGCCTGGAGCTGACCCTGAGCCCGTCAGTGACCAGAGCACTGGGTAAGCCAGGGTGATGCCCACCACAAATATTTAGGCTTTTCTTACTGCTAGCGAGTCCCAGGAGAGCTGGCAGCAGGGGTTCCTCTGTCCTGGCAGGAATATGGTTATTTGGAGGTGGATATGGCAGCTACCAGGCAATTTGAAGACTGCTGCCTGACAGGGTATGAAAAACTGTGGCTGTCCTCATTGAGCTCTAAAGATAGGGACATAGCCTGCAAGGTACCTGGAGTGATCCTTCCTCCCCTGGAGAACCCTCTGCGGTTTTATGTTCTGCATCTCAAGGAAATCATGGGCCAGCTGAAGAGGTCCTACAGTAAAACCGCAAGCCCAGTCAGAAATACAGAAAACATGACTTAGAAGGAAAGACTGGAAGAAATGGGACTGTCTAGCCTGGAGAAAAGAGAAGGGAGAAATGGTCAAAAGCTTCCAAACCTTCCAAGACTGTTGCAAAGGAGAAGACAGCAATAAGATTTGTCTGTCTGTGGTGGGCAGGGTAAGAAGCATTGGATTTAGGGTGCAGGGACATTCAGGTTAAACGTTAGGAACAGCTTTCTAGCGGCCAGGCGTGCTGTGAAACTTACTCACCAGCAGGTCAGACAGGACCAACTTGTTTTGCTGCACCCACCAGCCAGGGGAAAGCTGGACCAGTGGGTCCCCTCCAGCCTGAGCACTCTCTCATGTCCCCAGACGGGTAGGGTCCCTGCTGTAGGAGGAAATCTGGCCAGTCGTTCTTCACCCAGGACGCCTCATACCGCATTAATGAGGGCACGTGGAGGTACCCACCAGATGTGGGGCTCCCTGGCACGGCGACGACTGTGCTGGCAGAGGGCTGTGCAAAGCTGCCAGGGCAAACCTGGTGTGCCATCCCTGTGGTCACAGCAGCTCCTCTGGCATGAGCATCGCTCTGGATCATCCTTAACTGGCTCCATTCTGCTAGCAACTGCACCTTCGCTGGCACTGACAAGTAAAGCCTTGGCCCCAACCTCTTTTCCTGCATTATCTATTGATATTGCAATCGGTGAGGGGGGATGGGCTTTTCTGACTTTGCTGAATTTGTTTAAAGCAGGGGAATAATTTTTTAGTTGCTCAGCATAATTTTCATTTCTATTTGGAATAGTCCTGAATGAATTTTCTCAAATCAGGGATTAACTTGTTTTAACTGTTGCAGAAGATGCTTTAGCACTGCTCACGTGGTGACTTCTTTAGAAAACTATTGCTCTAATGCATTATCTGTCAAATGCAGTGTGGTATACATTAAAAGCAAGTAAGGAGGATGATTAATGTTTCTTTTAAGATCTTTATGTTCTATTATCATTCTATAAAGCAAAGTGAGTGGAAGAAAGCATATGAGAAAATTAACTTTTTTCTCTGCATGTTTTACTGAAGAGTCAATGAAATACAGTAATTCAGAACTCAAAACTGTTTTCCAGTTTTCTATGAGGTTTCACTTTTTATTAGCTATATGTAAGTCTATTCATAGACACGCAGTGTCCTAAAAAACAACCACCAAAGAGCACCACAAAAATGCAAACCCATTGTATTCCCTTTCTATCAGCCAACAGTCTAGATAAATGCCAAGAAGGCATACCGAAGGAGAAGGGGAATGTTCTAACACAGCTTGACTACCATTGTAAATGGGTGCAGGTGTACTTCAGAAATCAGAACAAAGAATTTTCTGCCATCTGTTGCATATGCAAAAAAAAAAAAAGTAAAAAAAAAAGAAAAAGGAATTTAGATCAGTATATCATGAAAAATTATGTGCTCATTGCTGTTATCCCAGGTAGTTAAAAATATATTGAACTGAATGCACATTCATAAGGAATTTATAAGCCTAACAGGGATCCAACTTTGCATACTTGAATTTCCACATATAAATTCTCATGTATTAGAGTTTTGTAAACCAGCTTTTGAGCATACACCTGACTTAATTAACTTGTTAAAATTCACCTGCACAGAAAAATAGTGCATAAGTACATTTCATTGCATTCCATCTATTTTGTGCAAAGAGGCACACTTCTGTACATAAGACTATGCTAACAAGTAGATTGGTGCCTAACATTACACAATTCTGACAGTGCGATGTGGTTATTAAAATGCTAATTATGAAGAAGACATTTTGAATTGTGTGTGGAGTATCAGTATTTTGCACTCTTGCTTGGGAAGGAATAGCGAATTTATTCCAACAGAGTCCAAGTAGCTTGATCCATCCCAGGAACAATCCCAGACTTTTTCTCTGATTCTCAGCCCAGCTATGGGTATGAAGTGCATTTGGCTGCTCACCCCCTATCATTCATGGGTAATCTTGTTTCAAACTCCTCAGGGAACATCCAGTCCTTTTTAGGGAGAAGTGGGATTATTGTTATTCAGAGGCTTCAAAAGGAAGAAAAAAAAGAATGTTACAGATTGTTAGGGCTCAGATAATAACTCTTTTCTCTCCAGAAAAGAAAGCCCTCTGACACCTGCTAGCTTGCTTTTGCCTCAAGGCAATAAAGGGTAATGGATGTTTGCTGGTGCATTAGCAGTGATGTTGGTATATCTGTACGGTATTAACATGTACATTCAAAATACATAATGCTGCAAAGTGCTTTAAAGCAATCTGTAAAGGGAGTATACTCAATCCATAGTTATAACGCACAAAATTAAATAACGCCTCATGTCACGAAATAGACATTAAACAGCATATGGATGACACTCCATTTAAGGGGCGATTTGTTCCGTAACTGTCTTTGCACGAATCCTGCATCGTCTCTGGAGCACTTGTGGGTGCCGTTGCAGGTGCAGGGTGCAGGACGCAGCCCCTGTCTGACCCCCTCCGCTCTCCAGGACGTCCACACTCTCCCCATGGGCTGAGGCTTTGCCACCCTCAGTCTTCTGTACCCAACTCAATCTTGTTAATCCCTTGCAGCATCAAATTATAAAGCAGCTTTTTAAAACAGCAAGGATTCTTTTAGCCCCCCCTTATTGGAGTTTAAAAGAGACTGCAAATATTGTATAGATGCATTGTGTCAACAAAACCACAGGTGCCAACAACCTCCTTAACCATAATGGTATGTTGGATTCTGATGGCACAGAAAAATAAAATGGGAGCATGTCAGCATATATGAAAAAGAGGAAAAATCTAGAAAAATATTTAATGTAATTTTCTCTCTGAAGCAGATTTTTATGCCATCTGTAGGCAGCAGAATTCTGGATGTGATCACAAAACTTTCACAAATGGAGAGAAACACATACATACATTGTAACTGCAAATTTTTGCAGCGGTGCGTTCAGCATGGTTAAAAGAAACGAGTTCACTTGCTCATGGGCAACTCACTGCCAACTTCAGATCACAGGACGAAAAAAGCCAGAGATATGGCCCCATTCAAATCTCACCACAGTCAAGGGGAATTTTTAGTGGTCAGCATAGCCTGCCTGCTGAAGTTTGTGAGTTGCCTTGTCAACGTCTGTGCAATTTCCTGGAACTTGGCTGAACAGTTCTGTAGATGAGCTGTAGGCTGGACTTATTCACACACACATGGCCACTCATGCCATGCAGTCTTGAAAGCAGTTTACCAGAATTTGAATAGGAGTGTTGCCATATCTGGCTCACTAATAGCATGTGATATTAAGTACTATTTCTGCTACAGTAGCCCAAATACATGGAACTTTACAGTGATTTTCCCAGTGAGGACCACAATACCATTAAACCCTTGCCCCAAATAATTAACAGTAAAACCCCCATATTAATACAAGCATTATTTCTAAAAGAACTGTAAAGAACATGTTTACCTTCAGCTGTATTTGAAAACATCTCTCTTTCATTTTGCATGGTTTGATTCATGTATGCCATGAGTGAAGCAGTAAAAATCATTTCATATCTGAGCTTTCAGAAATAAAGTTCTTCTCTTTTCCTGGAGGTGCTTGAGGGGTTATGTTGTCACATCACCTCTGCCGCAGAGAATTACTTCTAGGAAATGGGTGAGGGAGAAATGTTTTCTTGGAAACTGTATAGACTAACTTAATTTTACATACCTGCTGGAGTTTATGACCTTTTATAGCGAAGAGGAGGACTCAGGTCAGCAGGCTCAGCAGACCTCTGTTGACATCCAAACCATACCTGCAGCTCACCCAAGCACCCAAACTGGTTTCAAGCTAGCTGGTTTGAGCCAGGGAGCATCCCCCATGGGGGGGCTGCCCAGCTGTTTCCATAAGCCCCAAGGTCCTCCAGCCCATGGTGAGGAGAGGGCTTGTGGTGAGCTGTGGGCTTGTGGTGACGGGTGGGCTCAGCAGCCAATGTCCTGACCTGAGCCAGCTGTTTCACTGGGAGTCTGAGCATGTCCACAGCTGCATTCTTGGCTACCATCAATGCTGGGTTTTTTCCCAATTTTAATTAGAATTTTTCAATATTATTATTTTCAATAACTTTCACTCCAAATCTGCAAAAAATGTTGCCAGAATTGCAAATTGAAAGCAACAAAAAAATGATGCCTATATTGCGTTGCACGTGGACGAGTAGCATTCCTCAGGAGTCTGTATTGGGACTGGCGCTGTTTAACATCTTTGTTGACGACATGGACGGTGGCATGGAGTGCACCCTCACCAAGTTTGCCGACGACACCAAGCTGTGTGGTGCGGTTGACATGCTGGAGAGAAGGTATGTCATCCAGAGGGACCTTGACAGGCTTGAGAGGTGGGCCCGTGCAAACCTCATGAAGTTCAACAAGGCCAAGTGCAAGGTCCTGCACATGGGTCGGGGCAATCCCAACCACAAATACAGGCTGGGCAATGAGTAGATTGAGAGCAGCCCTGCGGAGAAGGACTTGGGGGTGTTGGTTGACAAGAAGCTCAACATGAGCCGGCAATGTGTGTTTGCAGCCCAGAAAGCCAATCTCATCCTGGGCTGCATCAAAAGAAGTGTGGCCAGCAGCTCGAGGGAGTCAATTCTGCCCCTCTACTCGACTCTGGTGAGACCCCGCTGTCATGGATGAGTGATTTAGATCACCTAAAGAATCACTGTCAAAGGTATTAGCAAAAGTGATTTTTAATGTGAATTTGTAAAAGTGCGACTTAACAAGGTTCAATGGCAAGGTTCACCCTATTACATACTACATGGAAGAAACATACATAGGAAAATCTAGTTAGAATCAATTTAGAATGATTTACAGAGACTGGAAATGCAAAAGGGTAAGGAAGACCCTCCCGTTGAGCCATGAGGTTCAGAGTGTGGACGCCCTTGCTTTCTAAACTCCTTCTCAGAGAGGAGTCTAGGTGCGGCTGGATCTAGACTTAGTCTCAGACTTGGACAATGGTTTATGCCTAATGGAAAGCATACAAAGGGTAAGGAAAATCTGTTGAATTACTTTGACAATTTGTCAGGGAATGGGCGATTATGGATGCTACACAACTTTGAGATAGCAGCAATTTAAGATTTATTAACACTGTTATGGTAAATCACAAGATTAGGTTATATGATTTTTAACAATACTTAGTCACGAGCCAATTACCAGAGTGATTTAATAAAATTTGCTATAATCAACACTACAAAGTTTCTTAAATCAAATCTCACACACACAAACACAGGCACACAGGTATAGAGGTTAACATATCATCAAGATTTTTCTCTTTTTGCCAACTGTAGTAAATTATTGGTACCAAATAATCTTTGAAACTTCACGAAATCTAATTCTAGTGAACTACTCACTATTCTCCTTCATCAGAATCTATCATCAGCAGACTATCTTTGAAATCCTTATGAAATCTACTCTTTGAAATCCTCACAAAATGTAATATTTAATACCCTTGTGAAATCTACCCTTTGAAATCCTTGCGAAATCTTCTCTGAGAGGCATCCCAACACAGGGGGAGATACTGGGTCACAGCCTGCTATGATCCTGGAGAGCTCAAAGGGTCTCACTTAGGATCACTATTTATAGGATCATGAGATGATTGACTTTGGTCGGTATATTTCCATTCTGGCCATAATTCTTGTCAGATAATTCTGGCACCTTCCAGGGCAGGCCATGATCCAGGCAGCGGGAGTTTCAGGTACAGTTAGGGAGTGCCTAATCGTCCTAACTCACTGTACTGTAGCCAGGACAAGAAAGTACTAGATTGTCCCAACTCACTGCACTTCTAGCCAAAACAAGAACACAATGTTGGCTGGTCCTGACATTGCAATACAGCCCAGGGGGGTGTTTTGGGTTTGTGTGGGGTTGGGGGTGGTAGCGGGTGAGGTGGCTGCAGGGGTAAGAAGCTGCTAGAAGCTTCCCTGGCTCCAAGTCGGACCCGCCGCTGGCCAAGGGCAACCCCATCAGCGATGGTGGTAGCCCTCTGTGATAAAAGATTTAAGAAGGGGAACCTGCAGCAGAGGAGCGGAGCAGAATGTGAGAGGAATAGCTCTGCAGACACCGAGGTCACTGAAGGAAGGGGAGGAGGGGTGGGGGAGGAGGGCCCCCTGCAGCCCATGGTGAGACAGTAGGCTGTCCCCCCCAGCCCATGGAAGGTAGCAGGGGAGCAGAAGCCCGCTTGCCGGCTGTGGAGAAGCCCACACCAGAGCAGTCAGATGCCCCTGAAGATGACCATGACTCCATGGGAAAGCCCGCGCTGGAGCAGCCTGTTCCTGAAGGACTGCAGCCCATGGAAGGGACCCACACTGGCGCAGGTCAGGAAGGACCCTCACCAGAGAAGTTCATGGTGGACTGTATCCCGTGGGAGGGACCCCACACTGGAGCAGGGGAAGAGTGAGGAGTCCTCCCCCTGAGGAGGAAGGAGCGGCAGAGACAAAGTGTGATGAACTGACCCCAATCCCCATTCCCCGTCCCCCTGTGCCGCTGGTGAGAGGAGGTGGAGAAATCCGGAGTGCAGTTGAGGTGGGAAGGAGGGAGGGGTGGGGGGAAGGTGTTCTGAGGTTTGGTTTTACTCCTCAGTATCCTTGTTTTGATTTGATTTGTAGTAAATTAAACTGATTTTTTTTCCCCAAGTTGAGTCTGGTTTTTGCCCATGACCATAAGTGCTGAGTGATCGCTCCCTGTCCTTGTCTCAACCCATGACTGTTTCTTTATATTTTCTCCTCCTCATCCCAGTGGGGCCGGGGAGGGATGAGTGAGCGAGCAGCCTCATGGTGCTTTGTTACCGGCTGGGCTTAAACCACGACAAAGGTGTTCAACAAATTTGTTGGGTGGTTAAATTACAGAACTAAATCATGATTACTGAATCTATAAAAACTGAAGCCAGACATTGATTCATTGGAGGGAAAGCCTAAATATTTCAAGGAATGTATTCTTCTAGTATATACAAAGAATGTTTTTTCCACAAGCTCAGAGTGACTCCAACTTAGCAACACTTTCCTGAGCATGCTGGTTCCTGCAATATTCTCGTCTCACCATGTTTTACTCACCACATGGATGTTGTGGTAGACTTTGATGCCCTGTAGTGGTGACTACTGAGGACCCCTTAAGCCATCATGTTTTGGAGGGTGGGCAATGGGTCCAGAGCTCTGCACATCCATATCCACAGGTAAAACCACTTCTACATCTGCCTGGCTGGAGAAAAGGTGTTTTGGTGTCTAAGAAGTAAGCTGGTGAATCTTGTCCCCTCTAAATGAAAAGCATGTAGAGATTTAAGAAGAAATGCTGGAATTGGGTGAACTGAAGGCCCCTTTCTCCTCCCTCTCCTCCCACCAGCTGTCCTGTATGCCAAAAGCCATCATTGGCACATTTGGCAGAGAAGCTTTCTCTTTTCCAGAAAAAGGAGACATTGAAGTCCTCTGGTGGCAACAGCAACAGAAGCAGAATAAACAGCAGAACAATTTGTGTGGCAAATACAGTCATTGTGAAAGAATTCAAGTGAATAATCTGTTTTGAAAGCTGCATGTTGGTAAAACAGGTTATTGGCACAGCAAGTTCCCATTGTGCACAGACACTTAAAAATAACCTAGCCTCTTTGTCACATACTTGTTACTGCATGACACCAGAATTTTTTCCAGAAATTTTCTGTTTTCTAGAAATAAGTTAAGTTCTGCATTGACTATTACGCAACTACAGTGTTGCAACTGAGAAAGATCTCTTCAGGATGTCTGTTTTTCAAACTAGAAAATAGATTCTGTGATGTAAAATAAAACATAAGTCTATGTTTTAACAACAAAAGATAAAAAATACATGTTAAAAAATACATGTATCCTGTAATGCTACAAATTGCAGTCATTATTCCTAAGAAAACTACAGGCCACTTAGTCATATGCATTTACAAGAGCAGTGTGAGGTAGTTCTCAGTTGTCAGTAAGTGTGTCCAAGGGGAGCCAAGGGGCTACCCTTAGGTGGCAGGTGTAGAGTTAGGGTCTTGCTATTCTGTGTTTACTAGTTTGTTCTGTCTTCATTACCAAGTGTGTTCTCACCAGAACGTGGGACTGGATCAATCTCTTCCAGCTGGGGGACTGCTGAATCTTACATAACACTAGTATGCAATTTTGCATATTTAAGTTGCTAAATGGCATCTGTTATCTTCATATTGTTTTCTAACTCACTTTGCCTAGTCAGCTTCTGTGCATCTATTAGAAATACCCAAAGATTTGTACAGGTTCACAGATAAAAATCTTAACACCACCTTTCTATAACTTTGCCTGACTTATGATTGAAGTGTAAATTATGTCACACATAAGAGTACGTTTTTTAGGAGCTCTGCAAATGTAGTTGTGATGGACATCCAGGTGAGCATACTCAAGTCAAGTCTAATGTTGCCAGCGTAGGAAATAATAGCAATGGAAGCAGTGCAGAAATAGCTGGTATGTGTGTCCCAGACAGATGTGTTGCTTGTTGCTCCATATTGATGACAATGTTCCTCTGTATTTCACCACCATTTGCCATGCAAACATAGCTTCAGATAGTACTGTAGATGAGGCTATTTCCTACAACCCTTAATAAAGCGCTCCCATTAAAACTTTATGGGAATCTAGGAAAGCATTCTACAGGCCAAAGCTGGACCATCTTTGCACTTGTTGAAACCTTCTCTGTGCTAGACTTGTAAATCTCATTATTTAATAGAGGTAAAACCAAAGAGATACCAATCCACACAAGAAGAAATGAAACCCCAAAATTTTTCTGTCTAAAATACTAGCAGTGAAAACACATGATTATTTTGACCTTAGCAAGGTTAATTTAAGTAGCTAGCTAAGTGAGGTGTAAGAGGTTGCAGTGACCCTGAAGTGAAAGTAACTTCTGTCTTGCTGGTTTTAATATTGTATATCAACTTGATTGATCTATAAATATATTTTTTCATAATTTCTTATTTCATTCTGAATCCTGCTAAGGCATAACGAGCCAAAACATTGCTTGTTTTAACCAATTTATTTCACTTTTAAGCCCCATCAACTTTTATTATAACACATACAGTCTTTCTTTCCAGTGCTAGTAATTTCAAATTAGAGTGCTGAAGATATTTTTTAATGAATCCAACTGTTTGAGAAACAGAGTATCCCATATCACAAGCACCAAGTCTGTTACTGAGCCATGTTTTTGTGTGGTCACATGAGAAGAGCCTAGACCTCCTCGCTCTCTTGGGGGAAGGAACACATTCAGTTTCCTCACATCACTTTTGAGTCTAGGGAATAACTAGGTGCCATTTTTCAAGATTTCAAAAAAGAGCATCTCTTCTGATCAGGCAGCTAAGCACATAGCATCAAGTCAGACCTCTTCTACGTGAAATGCTTCTGTTGGATGTCAATCTCTTCGCTGGTAGCTACTCACGTTTCATTATACTGAAGGACATAGATATTCCAGTGACTTTTGGGAAGAGGACACTGACCATGCATCTATCCTGCTAGCGCCAGGGAACCCTGGCTCTCCTGATGTCTCCATGCTGGACTGAAAAGACAAGGGGCAAAGTGCCAGGGCCAGGTCCTTCACAGCCACAGGGACACCAAGCCTTGGTTGTCCTCCACCTTTCAAACAAGAGGAGATTTCACGCACAAGGCGAAGGCCCTGAGGCAACCACACAGGCCAACCCAAGACAGAGAGATTGACCACCAGAAATGATGCAGTTCCTCAAAGCCCATACAGAACTTACAGGAGCATAGCTTGTTTTGAACAGAGTAATGTCCCTTCCATAGCGAATTAACTTCAATGAGACAAGGAGAAGAGTGGGGGAGCTGGTCACTTTTGTGCTGATGCAAGATGGGTTATGTCCAAAATCATTAAGACAAGGTTGAAGGTATTCTCCTGTGCAGAGGAGGTTTCATGGCTGGATTGGGAGGAGATTGCTACATTTACTGATTTGTACCTGCATTTTGTCAAGTTTAAATACATCACAAGACGGAGTCACAACCAGCCACTGCCCAAAATCCATGTGGAAATTTCCATGTTTCAGTATGACAAACAAGCAGCTGAGCCCAATTCCAATTTTTTGTTGTTGTTGATCTTTTTTAAGTGGATTTAAAATAAGATGTTTATAATCAGATATGCACTGATGAGAAGGCATCCTACATTTTGCAGCTGCATGAAGAGACAGTTTTCTTGGTGAATCATGCAGCAGGGCTGAGTGTTTTCAGTGACAAACCCTGGATACCTGAAGAGCATTTCTCCGCTTGCCCCATTGTGCTGTAGACACAGGTCTGTCTCCGAGCTTGAGAGGAGCTGATTTCATCAATACAGGTGTCAGCAGGATATATTTGGAAATGCAAAATCTGTGCTGCCAGTAGATCGACTTTGGGCACAATTTGCTGCAGCTTGGCAGTTCCAGGGTTGTGAGGCAAGAAGGCAGAGTAATGAGGAAAGCAGGAGAGCAGGCCCCTGACTTTTTTATCATGTTCCCTCTTGTCGTGGATGAGAGATTTAGATCGCTTAAAAAATCACTGTCAAAGGTGTTAGCAAAAGTGTTTTTAACATGTTGTAAAAATGCGATTTAACAAAGTTCGATGTCAAGGTTTAATTTATTACTTACTACATGGAAGAAACATACAAAGGAAAATCGAGTTAGAATTATTTACACAGACACCAGAGATGAAAAAGGGTAAGGAAGACCCTCCTGTTGAGTTGCGAGGTTCAGAATAGATCCCCTTGCTTTCTAAACTCCTTATGGATTGTAGGTGCAGCTAGGTCCAATCTTAGTCTCAGACTTGGTCAATGGTTTATGTCTAATGGAATTATCTATACAAAGTTTATAATAATTAATAGTGAGTAGCTACATAGATTAGCAGTGTTTCACTAGTATTAATTCAGCATGCTATCAGTCACTTACCAAGGATCTGTGCGGGTAGGGGATCTCTCTGCCTTGGGCAAAGAAATATCTCAGTCTCAGGTAAGGAATTTCAAACCTTGAGGTGTGCCTGCTGAAGGAAAGAGTCACCTGGTGTGCAGACCAGCTGCAATTCAGGGACAACTCAAATTGGGCTCATCCAAAGACCTGTTGTTGGTAAAAGGGTCTCTCTGCCTCAAGGAGCAACCTTGAGAGGTATCCCAGCTGAAGGGGACATCACTGACATGCACTGATCGCTGCCTGGCAGGGAGACCTCAAAGAAGGCTCACTTAGGCTGCCATATTTACAGAATAAAGTGGTTGGCTCACAGTCAAATTACATGCGATGGGAAAGGTATGCATGAGACTCCTTGTACCCACAACTTTCTTTGCTCCTTGATAAATGAGTCTTGGAAAAGCCACCTGCTATTCATGTGTTAATCGCATGATTGGTGTTCCAAGCTCATATGCATCGATGCTCACTGGGTCACTCTGCTCCTTTGTGGGTTTTCAGAGAACAGATTGAAACTAGAGGTGTTCTTGGCCTGGCTACAGCTCAGGCTTTTACTTTCTTTGGAGCCCATACCAAACTATGGCTAGTTTGGTTAAGGGCTTGAGTGCATGTCATACCTCTCTGCCAGATGTACATATAGGAGTGCAAAGCATTTTCTGTTTGCTTTTCTATTAATTTGAAAGAAGTGCAGATGAAAGCCAGAGACAAACAGGAATAGTAACATTAGTCATTATTTTTTAAAAACTTTGAAGTCCTTCAGAAAAGTGCTATCATTTCACTTCCTGCACTTATTAGTCATAGGACTTCATGAAATAATTTGGACAAAAAATTTTCTATTTCTGGGTTACTTACAAGCTGTTATTTTAAGCATTTTCTATTTTATCAGTGGAAGTTATTCAATATACTGTATTGCTTCTGCTCTCTTATTTAATAACTGACATAGTTTAAGCAAGAAAATAGCATATTGCTGTTTTCCCATCTGCATCACAATGACTATCAATCCACACTATATATATGCTTTACCCTCTGAGAATTTTACTTTATTTTCTTAAAAAACTTGAGAATTAAGCTAGTGGGGAATTTTCCTTCCCATAAGGAAGTGCAGATTCTTTAAAAAAAAATTGCAGAAATTAACAACTTCAGCAAGACCTGTTCTGGGAGAGGTTATTCAACACAAGCAGAACACTTGGTGAAGAGAGGGAGAGGGAAGGGGCTCCATGAAGTTACCAGTAACTTGTTAGAAGGGCAGTCATGTGTGCTGTGGGGGGACCAGGTCTGAGTGGCTACTCTTCCTCATTAAGAGGAAATTTTGTTTGTGATTCCAGGTAAGGCGGAGACACCAAGCACTTTACAAGATGTCTTTAAGTGTGTGTTTGCCATCTTCTGGGTGCCCAAACTGAGATAAATAATAAACATCTTTCCCAGGCTTTTGTGTTACCGTCTGAAGGATGACCTCCAACAACTTAAGCATGAGACAGAAGTCAAGTAAAAAAAAAATGCTAGAAAAACACACAATGAAAGATTGTATCATCATGCAATGCCTCTTTCTCATGCTCCTGAAAAGACTGAAAACAGGATTTAACTAACAGCATGATAAATATTAAGCAGCTTGCCCAGGAGAAAAACACCTGTGTGGGTGCGTAATCCATATGCATTACTAACAGATTGGAGGTATTTCTTTTTGCACAGATGTTTTATGGCATCAACTTCATTTTCAAACACTGGTGTTTTAAAGCAAATTCTTAATATCATATCTATCCAGGTACATATCAGTATATCAAACTAAATAAAAAGCCCTATCTACAAAAGCAGCCATCAACCTATGTTGCTTTTATAAATCTTTGTTGTCATTCCTGAGGAGCACGTGTGACACAGAACATGTCTTTTATGTGAGCACTAGCTATGTTCAACACATAAATTTAAATATGGTCACTGAATTCTCCCTATTTAAAAGGAACCTGGGGACAAGTGGTGTTCCTCAGGGGTTGGTATTGGGACCAGCACTGTTTAACATCTTTGTCAGAGACATGGACAGTGGGATTGAGTTCACCCTCAGCAAATTTGCGGATGACACCAAGCTGAGTGCCGCAGTTGACACACTTGAGGGACGGGATGCCATCCAGAGGAACCTGGACAAGCTCCAGAATTGGGCCCACGTGGACCTCACGAGGCTCAACAAGGCCAAGTGCAAGGTCCTGCACATGGGTCAGGGCAACCCCTGGAATCAATACTGACTGGGGAATGAGTGGATTGAAAGCAGCCCTAAGGAGAATGACTTGGGGGTGTTGATTGATGAGAAGCTCAACATGACCTGGCAATGGGTGCTCGCAGCCCAGAAAGCCAACCATATCCTGGGCTGCATCAAAAGCAGGGTGGCCAGCAGGTCGAGGGAGGGGATTCTGCCCCTCTGCTCCGCTCTGGTGAAACCCCACATGGAGTACTGTGTTCAGCTCTGGGACCCCCAACAGAAGAAGGACACGGACCTGTCGGAACAAGTCCAGAGGAGGGCCATGAAGATGATGAGGGGGCTGGAGCACCTCTCCTGTGAAGACAGGCTGAGAGAGTTGGGGTTGTTCAGCCTGGAGAAGAGAAGGCTCCAGGGAGACCTTACAACAGCCTTCCAGTACCTAAAGGGGGCCTGCAAGAAAGCTGGAGAGGGATTTTTTTACTAGGGCCTGTAGTGATAGGACAAGGGGTAATGGCTTTAAACTGAAAGAGGGTAGATCTAGTTCACATGTAAGGAAAAAGTTCTTCCCTGTGAGGGTTGTGAGGCCCTGGAACAGGTTGCCCAGAGAAGTTGTGGCTGCCCCATCCCTGGCAGTGTTCAAGGCCAGGTTGGATGGGGCTTTGAGCAACCTGGTCTAGTGGAAGGTGTCCCTGCCCGTGGCAGGGGGGTTGGAACTAGATGGTCTGTAACGGTCCCTTCTGACCCAAGCCATTCTATGATTCTGTGATTCTCATGAGGAGAAGTAATTACCACTGAGAGTAAAGGACACACAGTTTAGAAACAAGCACAAAGTAACTTGATGAAAGAATGTGCCCAATATGGAACAATTTCAACAGAAAAAAATGGGAATCTTTTTCTACTGTTACAGACCAGGCAAACCAGAATTGCTATATATATATCTATAAAAGCCAATTAGATTTCCTTGTATTTTTCTTCTTTAGCTGAACATCATTTTTTTCAGAAACTACAATGTGCAATGCAATCCCTATTTTAACACAGTGTTCAGGTTTAAAATGTGAAAAAAAAAAAAAGTAAAGGAAAAGGAAATGACACAGAAGGGAGGGGAATTCAGACAGGAGCTATTTTTTGATAACAAAAGCCCTCTACACTGTGCACAGTCACAAGGTCACAAGTCAAGAGGCAAGAGCTGCAGACCTTTCTCGCTCCAAATCCATTTGTGCTGCATTTCAAGAGCATTCCTGAGTCTGCCTCTGAATCCATTGAATGCATTTTGTGTCAAGCACATCGAGTTTACTGGAGATGTGTTGAAAACATGATAATATTTTTTTTTTCCCAACAGATTTTCAAGCCTTCTGCAGGTGCCAGAAAATAATTTAATTTCTCCCTCTCCTTAAAGATTTCTTTGTCTTCCTCTGAAGAGCAGCAGATTCTCCTCCAAGGAAAGGTGGTGTGATGCTCCCTGTTAGCATGTCTTGCCAAGCGACCAGGGCTGTTTGGTAGTAGTTGCCATCTGAACTGAGCATCTGCTCCCTGGGCACCCGTGAGAGGGGAGATTGGACCTGCTGATTCGGAATGTCCCTTTGGTCTCTGTCCCTGTCTCAGACTGGGGAAACAGAAGACTGTGTCATACCAAAGAATGTGACTTGCACTTGCCAGGTTGGCTTCACCAGATTTTTACTGTTGTTTTCTCAAATGGCAAGAAATCTTGGCTAATTTTTCACCAGTCTTTTAACCTTTTCCTATTGTGAGCACAGTTTGCTGTTCTAATGCTTACCAAACAAAAACAGAGCTGTCATAGCAACTGAACAATTTATTTCACTTGACCCAATAAAAATTATCCATTAGTTTTGTTTACATGTACCCTGGCTATCCTGCCAGCCTACTAAAAATCTCCTCACTTTGATGAGCAGAGGTACACCTTTTGATACATGCAGAACAATAGCTATCTTGGAGACAGATTAAAGGAAGGTAGAAGTAGACAGAGAGTTATATAAAGACGATTGGGATGACATTGTGAGGCTGATGAATGGGCTTTAAACCTCTTTACATCTCCTTTAAAGCAGCATGAGAGTGTTAAGTGATGGTGCACAACAAGTCTCCTGGCTCCCTAATTGGCCAGCTAAGATAATGAGAATCTGGAAAATGCACACTCTATGTTGTTCTTGTTGTGGCAGTGTTTTCTCATATGGAGATGCTTTGTTTGCTTCTTAGCCTTCTCTTCTGGATGCTGGCAAGCCATTAGCTCTGACATTTCAGAGAATAGGTAATAAATAGAAATTGATGTATTAAACAGTTCCTCAAGTGATATAAGCTAAGGTATCCTCACTGAAGATTTTATCAACTCTTTCATGTGAAAACCTTCAAGTGTTTTATAAATTTGTAATATGAAATAGTGCAGTCCTGAAGTATCAAAACTATGTAAAGATTAGCAAATTTAGTCACAGAGGGATCAGGCAAAAAGTGTACTAAGCCAGTCAAGGGCAGCACCAAGACTACTGCCACAAAATCTCAGTTTCCAGTTTTGTGCTTCAAACCATAGAGATGTTCACTTTTTTCCTGGAGGGTGAAAAAATTCTTATTGTGCTGTTGATTGCCTGGGGCAAGCCCTACAAATATGGAGTGGTGAAGCAAATATCCTCCTTTACATGGACAGTCAAGGGTTTCTGTCAGCAGCTATACACTTAATAATAAAGATGGTATAAACTGTTAGATTACAGCTTCCTACAGGATCCCCTCACTGCTCCTGAACAACCTAACAATGATGAGTTATTATTGCGCCATTTAGGCCACAAGTTGTTATTCTTTCCAAGGCTAATTTTAGGGACAACCATTGTAACCTTGGATGGAAACCAGGATGTAGTGCATCCTACTGACCAAGAACTGGTGTCAAGTTATACTTCTTCTGTTTCTTCTAATATTATTTCATGTGGCAATTTTTGTCATCCTGGAGAAGTACACAAGGAGTCTTGCATTACTTGCCTCTCCTGGTAGACTTTATCTTGTGGGACCTTAACTTGCTTCTAGAAGAGAAGAATACTTTCTTAAAAAGCTGAATTAGTAAAACTACACCTCAGGTTGGACAGTAGTGCTCACAACAAGACATCATATTGCAGACCCCAGGTGCTTGTGCCTTTGGGTAACATCACGCAGTCTGCAAGAAAGGTTGGTTAGAGACACTTAGCAAGTCTCTATAATCCCATATCTGTGTGTCCATGACTTTCCGTGAGGAGATGACACCTGCCTGCTCCCAAAGTGAGATCTGTTGTTCATCCATCTGAGGAAAATAACATACCTCCTTACAGAAGCCCAGTTAAGTGAATGGGGACATTGGCAGCATCCAGCTGAGCACTGAAGCTCATGGTCTAGTCCAGAAAGCCAGTGTAGTAGCCCTGCATGTCCTTCACATGGCTGCTGAGTCCACAATGTGCAAATTTCTGATGCACCGGCTCAACTACTCTCAACAGTCTATATTTGATTTGACTTATTCTGAGCCAGTGTAGAGACCCTGTAGAGAAGGGATGGGGAAATTGCTCTATCTCCTGCCACAAGGTACCCCTCACTAAAGAAACCCCAAAACACAGGTACTATAAAAATATAGTGTGATCAGAGATGCATGACCATTGCCTCAGCTATCTACATAAGGTATCTGAATTTGGAGGCTAGACTCCTATAGACCATGAAATCTCTGTAAAGGGATCCAAAGCAGTTCAGTTGGAAGGCTGCCTTTCCCCACTCACCAGCTGCAGAGTAGACGTCTCAAACTGAAGCTAAGTGTCTAAAGAGAGGACATGTAGATATCACACCTCTTCCAGTGTTCATGTTGCTCCTATCTACACTGAGCACGAGCTACGTTCAACATAACATTAGTCCATGTGACTCCTTCCAACCCGGTTCAAATATTGCCCCATTTCTGAAGAAGACAGGTGCCAAGGAGTTTGGAGAAGGTGACAGACCTGGAGCACCCCAAGACTGACTTTCATATGCCATGTTCATATAGAATTTGCAGAAGTGCAGGTGGAAGATGCTGGAAGGCAGGAAGGGATTTCTGCCTTTGTCCTTCCTTGCTCTGCTCTTCTCTCCCAGTCTGAGCTGTAAGTCAGACACTGAGATTAGAGGTTCTGCCATTCCAGCCAGCTCAGTGATGATCCCCTTCATTGCCCATTCCGTGCATTCATCGAGTTCATTCCATTGGGTGCAGCCCTGACACGCAGCCCAGGTGAGTCTGCCTTGACTCATCTACTCCTGCATCCAGCCAGTGAATCAGACAGTGATTCCTTTCACCTATGTTTGTGTGTCAATTACATCACTTGAAAAATGAAGGAATCTTGGCTTGTGTTTATATGAATGACAGAGCATAAAGAAATTTCCTCCTTTTACTCACATACCCAAATATTTTTCTTTAAACATATTTCAAAGTGCCTGAGATATCATTATATTTTGGTTAAGCAAGGCATTTCTACAGGACATGTAATTTTGCTTGTATATAGATATATGTGTGCAGGGAGATAGGAGGGGCAATAATTAGTAAAGTTCATCTGTCAAGAAACAGTCTACTTAACAGGTCTTTTGATTGCATGATTTTCTGCCTAGGTGCCAGAAAGTACCTCCCTCCTGTGATAAAGATTTTCTTGTCTCTGAGGAAGTCTTCTGTCTGAAGCATGCCCCACCAACCACATACCATGTTTAGGCAAAATATTTTACATTGCTTGCATGTCATATAAAATAATTGTCAGTGAGTAATGGGCAAACTGCATGTACAGCAAAATACCTGCGTGTTGCATGGTGGTTTACTATCAGCTTTTGAATATTCCTTTGTGGGATGATGGAGTGTGCATGATACTGCTGCATGTACGTTACAAAGCCTGAGATAAATCGTAACTGATAAGGTGATATAATTCTACTGAAGCTACACTTGAAAGTAAACTGCTGATACCTTCACCTGCCTAGAGGATCTTCTCAACCTTACTTCATTATGAAATTGCTTTGTCTTCCTAAACCCAAGATCTTCTGTAACTTCCATTGGAAATTCATTCATTCTTTGCAACAGTAGGTAAGAATGGAGAGAAAAGAAGTCTGAGTTTGATTTTCTGCCAGGGTTTCCCAGGGTTGCCTGCCTTCTCTGGTTTTACTTTTTGCATAGCGCTGTTCCAGGAAAGCACACAGCTAAAGACACTAATTAAGCTAAGTTATTAGCTAAGGTAAGCCATTGTCATTCCTCAAAGGCTGGGGGTTTCATATTTGCTATGAAAACTTCACTGCTTTGTAGACAGCACAGAAACTGCTGCTTTTCATGTTAACAGTGGTGGCTTCCCATTATTCTGAGCCTGTTTTAATATTGCCTTTTTTGCATAGCCTTAATTAATTTAAAAGACTATAATTAGCCTTACTACTAGGTATCTTTTTATAAGTAGGAGGAATTATGGGTTACTTACAGAATATTAGCAAAGTCTGAAGTTTTGCATGATTTTGCTGAAAACATTACACTGCAGTGTTTCCAGGTGCAAGGTCAATCTTTTGACACCCAGGCATTGGGGTCTAATTAAATAACTGTACCTCAGGGTACTAAATTAAAAAAAACCAACCCCACAGCATCAGAAGTAGGCATGGAGCAGAGGTTAGGATCTTGGTAGTTTGCCATCACTGCAGGACTAAGGGCTATGGCAATGATGTTACAACCATAAAAGGTATTAGTGGATCCTTGCCCTCCCGTCAAGAACATGACATTACTTCCCAATGGTAGAAGAAGTTCCAGCACATTTTCTTCCATGCTATTAGTAAAAAATGGTTTTACAATGAGCCCTTCACTGAGTATCCCCTTAAAGACAGACAAAGTGGAAGAAAAATACCTTGATCAAGGGAAGAAGTTAAAAATATTACAGCACAATATCTTGAAGTGCCTCAAGCACTTGATTTGTTTTTCCTTTTTTGGTGCAGTTTGCCTTTGAGAGGAATATTGACAAAGGGCTTGTTGGGAAGTATGATGTGAAGAGGACTCGAACTTCCTGATAAATATGCTGCAGACCTGTGACAATCACTGCCACTTCAAGCTTACATGCACTGGAGAACTCCTACGCTCCCCAGCCCAGCGAAATTGCTGTGCACCCCTGACTCATTCCCACTTATGCAGCTGTGCAGCGCACCCATGTATTCCCTCTTGTGGGCACAAAACCTCTCCACTGTGCTACTGGCAATATGCACCTGGGGAACATCAGCTATACATTTGGCAGGTTACTACATATTCACAGACATAACCAGTGCTATGCTTAAATTAAGAAGGTAACACCCATACACACAGTTGTTTATATGAGTGCATACCTTGTGTATATATATAGTATTATCTACCACAAATGTATTATTACAATGAATCAATATTGTGTTAATGATATTAATTTGTTCCTATTCAGATGATGCTATGCTTTCTTCAGTGATTGCTGTTGAGGGTTTAGTCCTGGCAAAGATTCACAAAGGCTCTCAGTCACTGTTGCTTGCAAACACTGGCCACCAGCAGCCATCCTGGACAGCGTGAGCAGCGTGGCAAGTTTCACAGTGAGCCCCTGCTGGCTCTGGCCACTACTGCCTTAGGACCGCAGTTTTCAGCCTTTTTCAGTCTGAAGATCCCTGAAAATCTGCTGGTGCTATGGATCCTTGCACAGCAAGTTAAACCGACTGACAACAGCCTTTCTTACTTAATCATATTTCACGAATCCATTAAAAGTAGTCCATCGGTCCTAGGAGTCTGCAGACTGGGCAGTGAACAGTCCTGCTTTAGAAAAAAAGATTAACTTCTGCAAATTCTCTGTTTTGTTATGCTTGTAGAATGGCATTTGGTACATGGTCGCTAGCTCAGAAAGTAATGGATGAGTTTTCTCATGTGCTCCTTCCTGATTCCCAGAGATGCACGTGAACCAGGTCTGTATCTGAGATGGGACATCCAGGCACCGTCTTCTCCGCCACTTCTTCCCAACTCACACATCAGTCCTTCAGATGATACATGGTCTTTGGTGAGGACACCTGCAGAGCAGGACAGAGGCAAGCAGAGATTCAGATTTCTTTGCAGAGGTGTAGGACCCAACAGAGATGTGAAATGCGAGCATCTTATTGTAATTCCTTTTCCTGTGCTCTCCTCCTTGGGTCCCAGGACACTACTGAAAGCAGCTGCCCTGCTGCAAGGCTAACTTCACTCCTCCTGTTCGTGTTTGGTGTCTTCTGGATCTCAAGTTGCTTCATGCAACCCATAAGCATGGACCTGTGCTCACCGAGCTCTGCAGTTCTTTTTCCCCAGGAAATTTCATTTGTTCACCCTTGTTCTGAGATGCTACTGCCGTGCTGTGGAGGTGAAGTGCAGCTGTTTTGAGCAAGCTCTCTGCTGCCAGAGATATGTGATTCCCTGCACTGTCAGCTGAGAAGAGCAGATGCCCCTGAAGGCCAAGCTGGGCAAGCCAGTGTATCCTGGCAAGGATCCTGCCCCTGCCCAGTCCGGAGGGAAGCCTTCTGCATCCTGCTGGGCAGCTCCAACGTAAAATAATCCCATCAGCAGCTCCAGCTGCTGTGGGCTCCTGTAAGACTGACGTAGGCAACAGGAAGCATCAGCAAATGTTTTTGCATCTTTAAGGTGTAAACCGTATCTTACATTTGAAAAAACTCTGACTCTTCTGTTTTACTAGCCTTAAACGTAAGGAGATGCATACTGCAGGAGTTCAGCTCCAAGGTGTGAAACACTCTTCTCCCCACCAGCTGCACAGGAGGACTGGCTGGTATCCTCTGTCTTCCTAAAACAATACTTTGCCCCAGTGTAGTCCAATCACAAAAGATTTAGCCCTTGTCTTCCTTGATCAGAACCCCTGGATGCTTCATCCCCCACCCTCTCTCCTCTGGAGCGGTGTCCGGATTGGAGAAGAAATTTAAGTCAATTTCTCCTGCCTTCTGTCTCCTCTGCATGCAGACGCGCAGATGCTCACAACCTGGCAAAGCCTGCTCATTCCCAAAGGTTATAAACTGTGGAACTGGAATATAACACAGTGTTAGTGCAGACCGAGAGTAAGGAGTTATTTTCCGAACGGGATGTCTCTTGTGTCAAGCAGTCAAGTGATTCATTAAGAATTGTGTTCATTTTTCTGTTTGAGTAGGGTGGATATGCATTGTACTGGAACTGTTTGAGTTCCAAATGTGTATACTTAATCCCATGTGCCTCCTTTCAGCTCTCCATATCATAAATTTAAGAGACAGACTTCATTTCATGCTTGTGAGAATGATCTTGAGATCTAAAAATTAACAGCAAAGACAATAAAAGGCAAGTCAAAACCATCCCCCAAACAGCCCCCAAAACAGAATAGCAGAGCAGTTTGTGTTTCATGCACTCTTTAATTATCAGCTCAAATCAGTCTAAGAGAAAAAAAATTGTGTCCTTCAGAAGAATTTTAGTGTCTTTTTTCCAAAGAGTTTCAAATTCTGGTGCGGTGCTTATTGAGTGTATTTCAGGCAGGTAAAGGAGAACTTTTGTGTTTCAGAAATAACACAAAAAAATAATTTGGTTACTTTTTAAGCCTGGACTTTCTCGAAGCTTATAGTTTAACTTTAGACCCTTATTGAAACTGAACAACAGAGCATTGCAGCTTCTCTCATTCCTCTGTGTCCCTCCTCTCCTGTACTAAGGGTGAAATGTTGACTTCACCCACATGAGTGACAGGAGAGCATGGTTTGTTCTTATGACAGGATCCTTTCTTCAACTCCTTTAGCCCATCTCATTTGGGTTACATTTAGAGGACTTCAGACTCAATCGACAATAAGCGGAAGGATGCTGGGAGGGCAACTCTGAGTGCATGAATTATGTTCAAGGCAGCTTTAAATAATATTCCCTTAAATGTTTCTGTCAGATAGCAAAATTATCTTTTCTTCTTATGAAAAGTCTTTGCTGCATTCAGAAGGAAATTTTATTGCAATTCCAGTTCCCTGCATATAGGATGGCACAATGATAACAGAAAAATGAAAGATTACCAGTACCAGATTTTATGAAACTGAGCAGATGCAAAACTTCAGGGGACTGAAAAGACATGCTAGATGCTTACATCTATCATCGGCCAAGGATAGGGTGAAACAACAAGATTTCATCACTGTAGTATGAAAAATGTTTTTGTCTGAGGATTTCTTCTCATCTTCATACTTGCTATACAAGCACATGCAGATGGTTCACTTGGAGGCAGACAACAGACTGCTGTGAACAGAAAGTCAGTCCCTGCTGTGATATAGCCTTGCAAATATTTTCACTGAAATAGTCAAAATGCAAGCCATGGTTATTTAAAACATAGTTTAGTATCAAAAGGAAGCACAGAGATATTAAGGTATCACAGATTAAAGGGTTTTCTGCTTTGCCTAACTGCTTTTGCACTTGCTTACAGTGGTGAAAAACCAGTACACCCAGATTTAATGATGAGGAAAGATGAATATTTAGTGGTAGGTCAGAGACAATCCATCCAGGACATTTGCAGGAAAAGCTGGAGCATGCCGCACGCACCTCTCTGCCTTCCACCTCTGCAGCGAGTGCTGGCAGGCTGCAGAGAGCAGAGCAGGCTCCATGCCTCTCACTGGTACCACGGCCAACAGGTGGGAACAACACAGAGCATCACTCAATTTCTAAAAATGTTTAAGATCAGGATTTGCAAAGCATAATCTGGGTGAGGAGTCTGTAGTGTATCCATGAAACAACCTGCAGAATAGTGAAAAAAAGAAAATAATGGATATGAGGTACCATTTGTGAGTTTATGTTATTTCTCTTTGAATGCTAGGTGGATAGCCATGTTTATCAACCCTGAAAGACTCACACATCCATACTAGAACAATTACCCACTGCCTAGACAGGGAAGAGATGCAATACAGCATGACCAGCTCCACATCACAGAGCCTTTACAGTGCTCGCAAAAGTCGCCTTAGCCCGGTAGTTAAGTGCTTCCACTTTTTCCTCGCTGCATGTTGTGAAAAATGGATGTCCTTATATCTGCACTTTGCAGATGAAGAATAAAAAGACTGTGTTCAACAGCAGACCTAAAAGTGACTATGGGGACAGCAGGGCATGGCACTCAGGGCTGCATCACAGACGACTAGTCCAGGACTGCACGGTGGTGTGATAAAACTCCTGCTGTCCTGGGGCAGGCAGGGTCTCATCACTCCGTAAGGTACCAGCCAGCTACACCTGGAGCCTAATTTCACTGTTTACAGACAGAGAATCTGGTCTTGAAGGACCTTCTGCATCCCTGTCAAAAAAATGGCACAGACGTACTCCTACAGTCTAAATAATTTGTCCATATTTGTGAAGAGATTTGCTGTGGAGCAAGGACATGGGTCTCCCAGTCTGCAGCTCACAACCTCCAGCACCATCTTTCCTTTCTTGCTTTTAATAGAAATTGTCAAACAAATGCTCACAAACCACACACAGTGCATGGGAAAAGTGATTTTGCACAAGGTCCTCTGAGAAGGCGTACAGCTGTACAACATCTCCTTCACCCCTGTGCTGGCCTGCAAGAACAGCTGTCTTAAAAATGCTAACTTTGAAGCAAACTGTAGCATAGTTTCACAAGGAGCAGATAGGCAGAGCCTGGACAAAACAAGCCCTTAGAGCACTGCCAGTTTTTATCCAGACCTGCCTGGCTGAACCCCCAGCCCCAGCTTCTGAGAAAAAATGAGCTACAATTTGTGGCTCCGACTTTAACCAGACACCCAGGGGATGCTGAACTGCCAGGGTTCAGGAGCTGAGTGTCCGTGCAGCATAGGCTGGAGCCACAAATACCTCTGATACAGGCTCATCTGCACATCCAGAGTATGAGGTGCCCACATCTGTGCAGCTCAAGCCCCTTAGGTGCCGGGCGGGCTCCTCCACAAAAACTGTCAGCACGCGTAGGAAAGGAGTTTGGGACAGGCGACAGCGGCTTGCTTTTTGCCTATCTGCTCCCTGGGCAGGGAGTCCTCCACCTCAGCCGGTCACTTGCTTGCTCCCCCATGACTTGTCGTTTTGACAAGCGGGTTAGTGCAGAGGAGAGCCGGGTGGGAGATCCCACCCCCCCAGGGCTGCTGCTCTTCTGGGGATGGGAGAGACTCCGTCATGCTCAAAATATACTTTATTAATCCCTTAGGAGGCTGCTAGGATTACAAATGATGACTAATATGACTTGGATCTTTTACAGTTTTAGAAGCATTGTTTTATGAATGAGAACTAAAATTAGATACTTTGATATTTCTTCTGAATGATGACACTTTTTTTTTTTTTTTCATTAATCCTGCCTTTGGCTGTTTATTTTGTGGGTTTAGTGACTCAGGCAGCTCTGCTGCAGTGTCAGTATTTGCAGGTGCTGGAGGTAAGTCTCACATCAGGCAACTCCACTTCCAACCTTTCTTTTTTTTTTTTCCCCTCCTCAAATGAAGTGCCTTGGAGGTGGCTAATCAAGTGGTAGCTGCATGATTTCCTCTGAGAGATCAGTTCAAGTCATTAAAGAATAAAAACTTGTACAAATTTCTGCCCGAGAAGGAAGAAATATCAAATAATTGCCAATCCCTGCCTATATTTCACTTGAACTGGTTAGCAAGGTGCATACCACTCTGGTGTAAGATTTATTTCATTAATTTCCTGGTAAAATCTGCAGGCAGCTTTACCTGTCTCCATCTCACATCTCCTTGAGCAAGCTCCCAGATATTCCCACCTGCAACAGCAGCGGTGGTAAGGAGCAGCGTAACATCCCCAAACATTTTATCGGAGACGGCAGAGGTTTCTTTCCTCCCCAGCAGACACCATCTCGCACTGTCCACATCCATACACCCTCTGCGTCCTCTCTGAGCTCGTTACGCTGCATCCCGGCTGCGACACGGCCCCACAGCCACGATGGGCAGATGCGTGGGAGCTGCTTCTGTCCCCCAGCCCAAAGGGATTCCTGCCACTACTGTCTCTACCTGTCCCTTCAGCTCACCCAGATCTTCTGTCCTCCTGGAGTATAACCCTGTATATTTACAGAAAGCAAGCACATGTCCTCCCGGTCTGCCTTTTCCTAGGCTAAACATCTAAACTCTCCTGGCCTCTCCTCCTGCTAAGGTGTCCTGGTAAACTATCTAATACAAATGCTGGTAATCTCTATTAAAATACAATGTCTTTAGCATCGACTATGAGACTTCATGGGAAAAAAACCCCATGGTACATATAAATCATGTAACAGGGTTAAGGGAAAAGAATGAAGTGATGCCTCCTTGCCGTTTCATTCTGAAACAAACAGGAAAAGCTTTGCAGGCTGTGGTAACATAATGCCCTATCTCTTTTTATGGCTGGAAATCTGCTGATCTATTTCATTTTTACAATGAAAACTCAGCAGAGGTGCTACCTACTCAGCAGGTTCAGAGGTCCAGATCAGATAAATCTACCAACTCAGATGCTTATCAATAATGTGTCCAAATTTAGCAGCACCACTTAGATCAAAAAAACAGCAGGAACTCCTGTGAGAACAAGTTCTTCAACAAATTTCCAGCAGCTGCCAGTTCCAGACAAGTTGGGATGCCCAAGAAATAAAGCATATTTTAGCAGCCAAGTGGCAGGGCCAGCCTTCAAAACTACTGGATTAAATCTGTCTCGGCACCACTTGCTCGCTCGCAGTGCATGGACTTGGGCAAAACCTACCCAGCCTTCACGACTTCTAACGTGTTGACTGAGGAACACGAAGAAGACACCGCTGGAGATGCACAGGTCTGGCAGGGTCGGACCCCCAGGACAGCCTCATGGCAGGGGGGCTGACCGTGGGATGTACAGCCCTGAGCTGTGCTGCACTGGGCTGCCCGTGCACATCACTGGGATTCCTGTATCCCCGTGGGTGTACGTGACTGTTGGGGTGCAGTCGGGGGGGAACTCCCCCCCGGAAAATCTGTTCAGTCGTTATTCCCAAACAGATGAGTAAAATGCAGGCATTACCTCAAGACATTGAATTCTCCAAAATAAGGAAGATCAGAGGAAAAAAAAAAGCCTAGGAGCAGCAACCATGCCTACAGGCAGGGATCCCCTGTGGAGCCAGTCTCAGATGGGACCAGGGTACCCTCTGATGGACAGGTCCCGTCCTGACCGCTGTCAAAGGAGGGAAATGCAAGCAGGGCAAAAGCAAAACCTATGCATTAGTTTGCCAGAAACGTGTATGCAGACCTGCTCCTTTCAGAGATCGCCCTGCTGAAAGACAAGGCACAGACGTTTCTCTTTCGCAGGGATGTGAGCCAGCACCGGCAAGATGAGCAGAGCGGGATGTGCAGGCGTGGGGAAGGACCGTGTGTGTGAAGCAGACGGGAACATGCGGCTACAGCAGCTCGCTTCGCCACGGCAGATCCCCAGCTGGCTGTTACTGGACAGCTGTTTAAGGCAGATGGTGGGTTCTGTCCCCCATGGGAAAGAAAAGTCTACAAACGAGGAATAACCAACACGATCAGGGCTCACCTGTTAAAAACCTAGACTTCACTTTAAAAAATCTGTCAAGAAAAGTGGGTAAAATGTGCAGCTGCAGCCTAAGCTGAACTCAGATGGCTTTTGCTTTGCATAACTGCTGGTATGCATACTGTTGTAGCATGTAAAGCTGAGATCAGGAATACCTTGTGCTAGAAGCTGTACCTGCCTCTGTGTGTATGTGTCCTTGCCTCAAACCACTCATCAATTTAATCAGCAGAACAACACCCATATTTCACAGACAGGTAAAATACAGGAGATGAGGATGTTTGTTCAGGGTCAGGGTTGGAGTCAAGCGTGGAGCGATGTGCTGACGCACTGCATCCAAAGTAGTGCTCGAGCTACGAGGTCCGCTCTCATCTCTCCTCCCGTGCAAGACCTGGCCCCATCCCGAGGAGAGGAGGACTCTTTCCAGGGACCAGAGTACGGGCAGCTGCACCTCTGCAAAACTTCCATCGGCTGGTCACAGCAGATCACAGCCTTTAGAAATGCTGCTAATTATAAACACATACTCAGACGTATGCAGTGGGGAGAAGCAACACCAAATGCCCCCTCTTTCTGCCACTGGAAGCAGAGGTAGAAGATGATCAGAAACCTCTGCAGGAGTCTTCCCACTCTCTCCAGTGACCTCAGTAAGAGTTGGATGGGGCTAAATTTGAAGCAGGAAGAGAAAAATCTCATTTAAACTGTTCAAGAAAGAAGTCAGAAACATGTCTCAGCTTGTCTGTAAAAGACAAAATTTCCTGGGAAATTCCTCAGCTCTATTCTGTAAGACAGAGAAGTAAGAAGTTAATGAAAGTTCTTACCTGGCTTTCAAGCAAACCTGAGATTTCTATCCGAAAATTCTGCATTTTCCGGCCCCTCAGGTCCTGCTGACAACCCAGCCCCACTTCAGTCTGGCACCAACTCACAAGCAGGTCATCACCTCACATCTTACAACCGCCCGCTACCTGGTTTCTTGCACCTTCCTCCAAAGCAGCTGACATGAGCTCATAATCCGAGGCAGGAGACTGAATTTAACAGATTATTCTTTCATCCATCCTGGTGGTTCCTCTGCTTCTCTGCAGACAATCTGTAGACACGTCAAACAAAGTTCAGCCTATGCAGTTTGTTGTAAGTGTCCAGCCACACAAGGCAGCTCGTTAACCGGCAGCACGAGTCCGACCACCACCACTCCAATCCCCAAGGGTATTTCAGCAACCTCACTGGTCCTCCAGCTGATAAAGTACATGCTGACTGCTACCAGTACAACAGAAGCCTGGAGCTGTACCTAATATGGCCTTATTAGCATTTGGCTTTAACATCGGCTGCTGCCATTTGTCATTGAAAAGGCAAGAAAGAAAACACCAACAGACATATGTGCAGAGGAGATAAAATGAAATAGTGGGCTTGGGCGTGGGGAAGTACATATATATATATGTGTGTGTGTGTGTCTTCTGCTCTCTAAACCAAGGGACGAGGAGGAGAAGGAGGGCATGTCCTGTAGTTTCTTGTTAGGAGAACAAGATCCTGAAATACACTGCCACATAATTATAGGAGTCCTGACCCAGAGATGCCTCCCTTCATCACCTCTCCCAGCCCCCTGGTTATTTTCTGCTTTATCATGCCTAGGATGATGATGAGACAAGACTGTCACACTGTGTGAGATGTCTTCTGATAAGCACAGAAGTGTTCTTCCTGCTCTTGTTAAACCTGGCTACAGCCCTTGCTCTTCTGCTATCAGCCTGTGCGGACACACTGGAAACGACAACAGAAGAAATTAGAAAGTGAATGCAAGGATTTTTATTTTAAGCATTGTAACACTTCCAGGACATCAATCTGCATTAGCAGTCTATTTGGACATTCATCTCAGCTTAAAAAACTGGTGCTATAGTCAAGACATTGTGTCAGCCGTAATACTAACACAGATATGACTTCAAAAAACAGGCCATAAAGTTAATTAAAAAATATTTGAGCAGAATACTTACTGAAGAAAAGTAGGAGCAGTCAGTGATATCTGTCCTTCCCGGGAAGACTCATTGCCTGTATCTGTATTATTGGATAAAAAGTGCCTCCAGGATTTTGGGTGCAACTGCAGTCCTTGCCAGATGCCAAGTCGAAATTCATGCAAGAGTTAGGAGACCACCATTTAAACCCTGGTTTAAGCTCTCTGAGAATGGAAGAAATGGTATTATCTAAGAGTCGCAGATCATTATTTCACAGCAACAACAACAAATGCAACAATCAGCATAACTGTAGTGGTAAGTAAACAAAGGACAAGGCAGACTGTGGGATGATTTCTGAGCAGTTTGCTCTTGCCAGGTGAATACTAATACGCAGCTCAGCCTGTCTTGTTTAGCTTTATTTTCTACCTGAGCATTTTCCCCAACTTAGCAAGTACATTCTGTTTCCTGTAAGTGTTACTGCTGCATACAGATGCATCACCAGCTAGTCAGCCCTTGCTCTCCCAATGGCTTTTTTGCTCAGGACGCCAAGAAAAATAACCAAGGAAAGCCCTGGAGCGAACATGAGGGTTCAAGGACACATTTCTTGAAGAAGTGCTGCTTTATGCGTAAGTCAGTGATGCTTCCCAGAGAGCCACAGCAATAACAGTATATCTGCGGCAGCTCAAACATAGGACTCCTATTACAACAGCCAGCATCTACCTATTCCTTGCATCTCCTAAGGGCGAGGAAGGTTGGTGCTGCACGCTTGAACATGCTCCCTTGAGGGTGGAGGTGGCCCTGCAGAAGCAGCAAGATGGATGGGACACGGCTCCTCGCAGGCTCTCCTGCCCCGGGCACCCCAACAGCAGGACGGTTTTGGTGTTCACCTCGCAAGCCCCATACTTTCCAGAGGGCTCTGCATGTTTCCAGAGGATCGCTGGCTGCGATCCCGAACCCGGAGCGGCCAAGAGCACCTGCAGACGTGTCGTGCTCACACACCTGCACCTTGTGCCTCACCCTTTCCAAGCAGCCGTAAAACCACAGAGCTCTTTGATTGCCCTGTGTGTCATTTCCAGCTCACCAGCATTTCACGGCTGTTAAGCAGAGCATGAAGCGTGGCGCCAACAAGTTCGAAATGGGGGGTTTTTTTCCTTTATGCTTCAACAGCCGCTCTCGCAGAGGTGGCAGCCGTATGCAAATATTAACTTGCCAGAAACAATTGAGAAAAGACGGACCTTGTGCCAAACACTATGTTGTTTTTTGTTCTGCTATGTGTCCACCTAAAACCCCACTCGTGAGGATACTGTCTCCTGCTAGCTCTTGTTAAAGCTGTGCATCTAGGCTAAATCTTCCCTGGTTCCTGTTCTTTATGCATTTGTGATGTATGATATTCAACTGATACAGCAGTATTTTGTGTCCTAGCAAGCACCCTAAAGTGGGTACTTCTAGAAAATGCTGCTACACTACGCCAAGATGGTTGACTGTGCTTGTACCCCTTTGTATAAAGTTGCCAGAGATTTTATTTTATTACGTGCTAGACAGAGGAAACCACCACTGCTGTACAAGGCAGAGGTAGGGCCATTCCGCCAGCTCCACGCTTTATCAGAATCAGCTATTAATAGCCCCAGATTTGGTGAGGTTTAGATGTCAACTATATTTTGACATGTACTAACTAGATAACCTGTATTTGAAATTATGATCACTGCTATCTCCTTGCAAGTCTTTAGACTTTCAAATAAGCTCATTTTTAATGTATTAAAAAAATAGATTGAAAAATAACTGTGTTGAGGAAAACAGCCAAGTTGGCCAGTCTTTGGGACACCTTCAAAGCCTGTGGGGAGCTTTTAGGGGGAAATACCTGCTCCTGAGCAGAAACCAAGAAGAAAAGGCTATGAAGTTCAGAAAAGCCATCACAGCTGTTGCGCAGGCCACCTTCCCCTGCCCCTGCAGATGGCTGCTTGCTCCAGTGTTCCCTGCAGAGCATCCACAAGCACATTCCCTGTGTGGTAATGGAGGCTTACCTCCTTTCTGGGAGTTCCCTGGACGGGACGTAGAGGCGACCTGTCCTCCACCTTCTCCAGAAAATCCAGAGCGTCCAGGATATGCAGTTACTTTACAGGGCAAGACATCATTTTCACACTCAAGATGCACGTTAGTTCATGGTCCCAGCACAAAAGCAGGACCCAGCTTCTTGCACTGCAGCTTTCTGCAGAACAAGTTTGCTGATCACACTGCGTTAAATCAGATGCAGCATTTCACAAGAAGTCAGGAATAAGGGTTTTCCTATTGAAAATTCAATGAAAGGACAAGATTTGGACACACACAGCTTCTCTCTGGCAGTGGGCAAACAGTTTTTATGGGGGAAATGTCAAGAGCCATGGAGTAACGCATTCTCTTAAAAAAAATGGCAAAATGCCACAAACTTTGGACTATTCTCAGTAATGTTTTGGAGAGTCTGTGCCCACATTATAAGCAGGCTACCAGCCTCAAAAATTTAAAGAAATGCCAGAGAAAGTGTTGGTACTTGTTGACTGCTCTTACTAAATTTGACAGGTCAGCAGAGTAAAGGGTTTAATCTGGGGGACATTTCTTTGCTGGATCCACTTGTGTCCCAAGCAAGGACCAACTGAGGAGATGCATGCACCATAATTAAGTTTGGAATAATTATTTCACAAGCGATATTCTTTGGAGGCTAGGTATTCACATCAGTAACCTCTAGAAGCAAGTGAGCTTTTGTGGAATGCTACTAATTTTTTTGCACGCTCCTTAATTCTGCCCTGTGGAAGTCAGCCCAAAGTGGAGGTTTTTCTGGTGTCACCAAATCACATAATCTGCCAGTTCAGGCTTTGGCAAGTGTTCATGGCTAGTTGCAAAATATTAAAACACACACTGCCCTCTCTGTGACATTTTATGTATGCATGTACTTCCCATCTTAATGGCATTTTTATGGGAATTGTTTGATTTTCTTTTTTTTTTTAACAGTCCAGAGATGAAAAGTGGCTGAGAGCAATAGCAGATAAACACATGATACAGGAATCTCACTGAAAAAAAATGCACAGTGTGGCACATCGTTACTGAGGAGCTGAGATAGATACATTTTTGGAGAAAACCCTAAGCCGAATTTTTGGAGGAAGACAAGGAACAAACATACCACTCAGCTGCTCTCCTCTTAATTCTTATGCTCAGTTAAAGGAAACTGAAAGAATGAAAGTGCCTGAGAGAGTAGCCAGCAAGAACCTGCCATCCTTGTGCAGCATTCACATTTTCAGAAAGAAACAGCTGTCCTAGCAAACATTGCATTTCTCCCCTCTCCCAGGTGCAGAGGAACAGAGAAGAAAATAGGCATTTCTTTTTTAACCACGGCAACAAGCAGGAAAAGGAAGGTATAAAAGAGGTATCACTCACAGTAGCTAGTACAGCAGTTCAGTGTAAGAGAGGGGATTTGATGGACCATCTCGTGTTTAATAGACAGAGAGGCGGCAGCCCTGATGGGAACCCAGCAGAGAGACAGGAGCTGGTCACCAGCATCGCGTTATCCCACTTGCATTTCGGTAGCCCTGCTGCACAAAAGCCTTGCTGGCTCCAGGATTACAGGTAATTAAGAGAACGCACCAAGTGGCGACCAGGGCCTCTGCGCTCTGCCTTGCATCTGCGGTTTAGCTGGTGTGAAGGTGCAGCTGGCGCTCCAACTATGGCATATTTGTAAAGGAAAACACTTGAACAGTTGTAAGTACTGTTTTGGGATAAGAAGAACATGTTATTATCACCAAGTTAGGTCTATTGTGAAGGCAGTCCAGGAGAAACTGAAGCAGTGTAAGGAAAAAAACTAATTAAAGGACAGCAGGAGAGGTTTCTGCTGCCATAAAAAGCTGTCCAAATAATTGCATGATTGTTTCTGAAATGTGTACATCAGAAAAGGTTCAAAGCTGCACGTGAACAGGTAATACCTGATAGAGAATGCCCTGTCCTCCCTCCAAAATTGTTTACTTTTTTTTTATTAATTCTGCCTTAGCTTTTTCTTCCTTTTTATTCCTTCTTTAACTTTTTCTTCCTTCTTGAGGCACAGATGTATTGCAACAGAACCCACTAGTTTGGCAGAAAGAGAGAACACGAGCCCTTTTTTTCTGTTTTAATGCATCGTGACTTTCTGTGGAAGTCCCACATGCAAATTTGAATTGCACTTCTTTCTAAGATGTCTTAAAAATAAAACTTTTTAAAATGAAATTAATTATGTAACAATAAAATATGAAAATACATAAAGGGCAAGTTATTATGAAGCTGTCATACTGCAGTTGGAATGGAAAGTTGCAGACAAACTGCAGCATGCCCTGTAATTCCTTCAGCCTGCAGTCTGCAAAATATTCCAGCAGTACAGAGCTGCAATCTGTGGGTTCCCTACAAAAGGAGGTAAGCAAAGGAAGAATGAGCATTCGCAAGTCCATCTTAGAACAGTTTTGCTCTCAAACAATTTTAAGATGATTTCCATGAGAATCTTCACAAAAGACAAAGAGCTGAAAGCAGCCCTGTAACCCCAGAGGGGTTCCTAAGTCACCCAGGGATGGAGAAGGGTTTTTGAGACATGCTTTCAGACAAACTGTATAACTGAGCATAAAATCCCAGGCTAAAAATGGGAATCAAAAATGCAGGGACCGACTCACAATCCACTTCAGCAAATATCACTGCTTTATAAAAAAATACAGCGTCCTCTTGTGCCGGGACCCTTGCCTCCCTTTTCTGACACCCTGCTGACCCAGCCTATTTGCAGGGTATTAAAACTAGCTCTCAAATTTATATTTGAGATTTTTTTCTTATTCCACTATCAGTAGTTTTCCAATGTCAAAACACAGTCTGGGGGATACTAACACCATTTCTATATCCTCCACTGAAAAGTTGCAGAATGGGGCTTACGGAACATGTTTATTGTCAGTGCCTTGACATACGCCTTTGCAAGGGTCATGGCACCACCCGCCACAAAGAGGCTCTGATGTGGATTTGCATCTCTGAGCGCTGCTGTAATGAAAGGACACCTAATCCTTTTCGGGCAAAGGATCTCTTGCAGCAGGAAAGAAACTTTTGCAGTTAGGAATATAAAGCATACGCACTTCACTTCTTGCTGCCAGTGAATGAGAGGTCCTGGAAGAGACAGGTAATTTTTTTGAGCACAATTTAAATTGCTGCAGCTGTACCTTTTCCTTCAGGTCCTTGCTCTTGCTTCAGCTGCACTCCAGCTAACAAGTGGCAAAAGCCCATCTGTAAATCTGCTTCAGGCATGTGTGACACAGCTTGCAGGCGTTTTTCACATAGTAAGAGGTTCAGCTGCACTGAGTCATGCCTCATGCAGCTCCATGTCCAAAACAAATACATGTGAAATGCACAGTCACCCAGGTCCAGTCAAAAAAAAAAAAAAAGAAAAAGAAAAAAACATTTAAAATAGTGTAATTGATGAATGCAGTGGAAAGTTTTAAAGACTTTTTGAGATGAAAACATAATCTTACTAAGCCTAATGTGTCACCCACATTAAAGCCAACCAGCATCGGGGTCATCCCTTGCAGTCTGTGGCCAGCGGTGCTTTTGGGAAGGGACAGATAATGTTTGTGCAGGGCCGCGCACGATGGCTGCAGTGTGCACCATGCTGGGGGTGCGGACCGTGCCCCCCATGCCCTCACATCAAAATGTTAAAGAAAAAAGTTAACAGCCTTGAAATTTTAGGGGTCTTTTTGGGATGACTAGTGGGAAACAAGGACAGAGGTTTCATTGAGGAGCGGTACCCATGCGTTCGGCAGCAGCTGAGGAACAGGGACCGGTGTTTGCACAGACCCTGCGCGTGATGGGCCCGTCAAGGCTCTGCCAGGCTGGTATCTGCTGTCAGATGGCACAACGGGGACCAGACCCGCATGCATGATAACTGCTTATCTTGGACAGAGCCATCGCATCACAAAACCCTGGGCTGGGCAAGGAATCTCCATCAGAGACCTCTCAGGCAGGTGGTCGTTTGGGGAGGTGTGAGAAGGAAACTGGACAATGTCAGAGCTTCTCCTGGTACTCTGTAGATGGCTAGAAAGGATTTGTGATATATTAAAAGTACGTTTTTTTTGAAGCTTGCATTGCTGTGGTAGGTTGACCCTGGTTGGAGGCCAGGTGCCCACCAAAGCTGCTCTATCACTCGCCCTCCTCAACCGGACAGGAGAGAGAAAACATAACAAAAGGCTCGTGGGTTGAGATAAGGACAGTTTAATAAAGCGGAAGCAAAGGTCACGAGCGAAAGCAAAGGAAAACAAAAGATTTTATTCTCCACTTTCCATCAGCAGGCGATGTCTGGCCACTTCCTCGGAAGCAGGGCTTCAGTACACGTAGCGATTGCTCCGGAAGACAAATGTAAATAATGAATGTCCCCCTTCCATCTCCTTTTACTTAGCTTTTATAGCTGAGCTGACGTCATATGGTATGGAATATCCCTTTGGTCAGTTGGGTCGGCTGTCCTGGCTCTGTCCCCTCACGAGATCTTGCCCAGCCCTAGCCTGCTGGGTGAGGGAGGAATGTTGGAGAGACAGCCTTGATCCTGTGCAAGCACTGCTCAGCAGTAGCCAAAATGCTGGTGTGTTATCAATGCCTTTCTAGCTACCAATACAGAGTACAGCACTGTGAGGGCTGCTATGGGGAGAATTAACTCCATCTCAGTCAGACCCAATACAATCTCCACCCCTTATTCCATACCATTTGCGTCATGCTCAGGTCCCACATAATTTAATACACATATATCTTCTAACCATGCCCTTGTATTTAATTCTCATTACTGAAATCCCTTCTTACCAACATTTACAACTGAAATGACATACTTAAACCACCTTTATACCCAACATACAGATTTATACATTCTTATTAACTACTATCCCCTGTCCTTTAACAGATAGATATTCCATGGGCTTCTTCCATTCCTCCAGATGTTCACAAACAGGGTATGACTTGGGCCCCATCTGTCAAGATGAGTGGTCAGGACAGGGGAAGCAGTATGTTCGATTGCTGGGCACCAACACTGGCTTGGTTTGGGTCATCATTGCACTCATCTGGTTCCTTGTGAAGTTCACTTTTCTGCAGTTTGGGTCATTCTTGCTACATTACTTCCTACAACATACAACTTACATCACAGATTATTTTTTCCCCAAGGTTAAAGGTCCTTGAGGCACACACTGGGTCTCCCCATTCTTCCACATTACCCACCAAGTACACCCAGGTCCTTGAGCAAAGACAATCCCACGAATGGGTTTGCCTTTTCCCCATGGGAGGAGCAATCCACACCACCTTCCCCAGCCACTTCCCCATGTGCACTACGGGGACCTTATTTCCTCCCACAGTATGTAGGGGTTTTGTTTGGGCAGGACCAGGACGGTTAGCCGATCCTCTGTTGTTAACCAGCCAAGTGGCTTCTGCTGAATTTGTAGCCCAGTGCTTCCATGCCCCATTGCCCAGTGCTCCCAACACAGTCTTTAACAGTCCATTATATCTCTCAATCTTTCCAGATGCTTGTGGGTGATAGGGGATGTGGTACACCCACTCAATGCCGTGTTTCTTGGCCCAGGAGCTTATGAGGTTATTTTGGAAATGAGTCCCATTGTCTGATTCAATTCTTGCTGGGGTACCATGTCACCACAAAATTTGCCTTTCAAGGCCTAAGATGGTGTTTCGGGCAGTGACATGGTTTACAGGATATGTTTCTAGTCAGCCAGTAGTTGCTTCCGCCGTGATGAGTATGTAGCACTTGCCTTGCCATGTTCGTGGCAGTGGTCCAATGTAGTCAATTTGCCAGGCCTTGCCATATTGAAAACCCAGCCACCACCCTCTGTTCCAGGGAGACTTTACTCTGGTGGCTCGCGTGATTGCAGCACATGTTTCACATTCATGAGTGACCTGTGTGATGGCCTCCATGGTCAAGTCCACCCCTCGATCACAAGCCCATCTATATGTTGCATCTCTCCCTAGATGTCCCGATGTTCTGGGGGCCCAACGATCTACAAAAAGCTCACCCTTACAATCCCTGTCCAGATCCATCTGAGCTATTTCAATTTTGGCAGCCTTGACTACCTGTTCATTGTTTCGATGTTCTTCAGCGGCGCGGCTTTTGGGCATGTAAGCATCTACTTGACGTACTTTTAGAGCCATGTGTTCTACCCAGGCAGCAATGTCCTGCCACAATGCTGCTGCCCAGATGGGTTTACCCCTGCGCTGCCAATTGGTTTTCTTCCACTGCTGTAGCCACCCCCATAGGGCATTAACCACCAGCCAGGAGTGAGTATAGAGGTAGAGTACTGGCCACTTTTCTTGTTCAGCAGTCCCTAGGGCTAGTTGGATGGCTTTCACTTCTGCAAACTGACTTGACTCATCTTCTCCCTCAGTGGCCTCGACGACTTGTCATGTGGGACTCCACACAGCAGCTTTCCACTTCTGAAGGTTTCCTACCACACAACAGGATCTATCAGTAAACAAAGCATAACACCTTTCATCTTCTGATAACTCATTATATGGTGGTGCCTCTTAGGCATGAGCCACCTCCTCAGGCAATGCTCCAAAATCTCTGTTTTCTGGCCAGTCCATGATCCTTCCAGGATTCCTGGGTGGTTGGATTTCCCCAGTCGAGCCCGTTGCGTGATCAATGCTATCCACTTACTCCATGTAGCGCTGGTTGCATGATGTGTAGAGGGGATATTTCCTTTGAACATCCAGTGTAGCATGGGCAATCGCGGTGCCAAGAAGAGATAAGCTTCTGTATCAACAACTTCTGAAGTGGCTTGAACCCCCTTATATGCTGCTAGCATCTCTTTTTTAGTTGGGTGTAGTGGGCTTCTGATCCTTGGTACCCCCAGCTCCAAAACCCTAATGGTCAACCTCGGGTTTCTCCTGGTGTTTTCTGCCAGAGGCTCCAGGTGAGACCATGCTCCCCAGCTGCAGTGTAGAGTACATTTTGTACAACTGGTCCTGTCCAGACAGGCCCAAGAGCTACTGCACGAGCTATTTCCTATCTGATATGCTCAAAGGCTTGTTGTTGCTCAGGGCCCCATTCAAAATAGTTCTTCTTTCAGGTTACTTGATAGAGAGGGCTCACAAGCTGACTATAATCTGGAATATGCATTCTCCAGAACCCTACAAGGCCTGGGAAAGCTTGTGTTTCCTTCTTGTTAGCTGGTGGAGACATAGTTGCTATCTTGCTGACCACATCCATAGTCACATGACGGCGTCCGTCCTGCCATTTTATTCCCAAGAACTGAATCTCCTGCACAGGTCCCTTGACCTTGCTTTCTTTATGGTGAAACCAGCTTTCAGAAGAATCTGAATTACTTTTTCCCTTCTCAAACAGTTCTTCTGCCTTGTTGCCCCACACGATGATGTCATCTTATGTATTGTAGATATTCAGGGGCATCACCCTGTTCCAGTGCAGTTTGGATTAGTCTGTGACAAATGGTAGGGCTGTGGGTCTACCCCTGGGGTAGTTGATTCCAGGTGTATTGGACACCTCTCCACGTGAAAGCAAACTGTGGCCTGCACTCTGCTGCCAAAGGAATTGAGAAAAATGCATGGGCAATGTCAATTGTAGCATACCACTTGGCTGCCTTCAACGCCAGTTCATATCAGAGCTCTAACACGTTTGGTCCAGCAGCACTCAGTGGTGGCGTCACTTTGTTCAGGCCACAATAGTCTACCGTTAACCTCCACCCTCCATCTGACTTTTGCACTGGCCATATGGGACTATTAAAAGGTGAATGAGTCTTGTTGACGACTCCTTGGCTCTCCAGTTGATGAATCATCTCACGGATGGGAGCCAGGGAGTCTCGGTTGGTGCGATATTGCCGCCGGTGCACTGTCCTGCTAGCAATTGGCACTTGCTATTCTTCAACTCACAGCAATCACACAAGGAAGGGATCTTCTGAGAGGCCAGGCAGGGTAGATAGATAGATGTTTGATCTTCTCTGTGTTCACAGTGGCTACACCAAAATCCCAACGGTACCCCTTTAGGTCCTTGAAGTACCCTCTCCTGAGGTAGTCTATGCCAAGGATATGAGGGGTCTCTGGGCCAGTCACAATGGGGTGCTTTTCCCACTTGTCCCCTGTTAAACTCATCTTAGCCTCCATTACAGACAATTCTTGGCATCCCCTTGTTACTCCAGAGATCCAGATGGGTTCTGTGCCCCTGTACCCTGATGCCACCAGTGTCTACAAAGCCTTATATTTCTGTGGGTCTGATGTGCCAGGCCATCGAATCCACACAGTCCAGTGTATCTGGTCATCCCTTTCCTCCTCCTGGCTGAAGGCAGGGACCCTCTATTGCTGTTCCTTGTCACAGTATTCACTGTCTGACCCTTGCTATGACAGACCAGAACTCCTGTCACCAGAATCAAGGGAGGTGGTTTCAGTTCTTCTATGCCTGGGAGATTGTTGATTGCTTTCTTGGGTCTCTACAGCAACTACGCTGACAGCCTTCTTCTCGGGTGACCCCTTCTTAACAGCTGTCTTCCCTCTTAGTTCACGTACGTGGGCTTCCAGCTTAAAGGTGGGTTCACTATCCCACTTCTTCATGTCCTCCCCTTGGTCATGCAGGAAGAACCAGAGTGCACCACACAGCATACACCTTGGGCTGCCTTTCCCTCTGACCGGGGCAGGAGAGGACTGATTTCTTGGGGCGTCCCTAACAGCCAAGGCACTGTCCCATAGGGATGAGGAGATACAGAGATTTTCTTCAAAGTTTTGGAGCCAAGACGACACTCTCTTCACCATTGATGTATCCATATCTGGGCAATACATTACTGCCAAGCTGTTAGAATATGATGCTGGGGCAACTTGAATCACTATCCTCCAGGTGGCCCATATGCACAGGACATCCTCTGGATCTTTGGAGACCTCCCCATCATCTAGATCACTGTAGATGACTTCCAGCACTGCTAACTCTCTCAGGTGCTAGATGCCTTCCTCTGCAGTAGTTCACTTCCCTGAGGAGTTCACAAGATCTTCCTTGAATGGATATCTTGCCCTCACACTTGAGAGGAGCTGTCTCCAGGGACTGCAAATTTCTGCTTCTTCTCCAATTTCTCTCTCAATTCCCCAGTTTCTAGTGAGGGATTCCAGCTTTTGGGCTTCCTTGCCTTCCAGTTGCTGACTGTCGGCCCCGTTATCCCAGCATCGGAGCAGCCAGGCAGCAATCCACTCACGAGGCTGGCAGTTGCAATCTTTCCACATGTCCCGAAGTTCTGAGGACGTCAGGGACCGGGTAGTTTCCGCTTCCTGTCTAAGTTCCCTCACTCCTTCCTCCAATTTCTTTATTGAAGGACCAGCTTATAGATCAAACCTTTCCTCTTCTTCTTCTTCCCTTACTAATTGATGATATGGACCCGTTGATCTCCTTGTCCACTATTTCTTTTTCACTACTGGGGCAATTACTGTAGTTGTTGTTGTTGTTTGGGTCCCTATCTCGAGCATGGTGTCCTCAGATGCAGCCTGGGTCCCTGCCTCAACCATGGTCCTCTGAGAGTGTTGAACTATGGCTTGGTAGGCATAGGCCAGGTCCCAGTACAGTGTGAGAACCTGCTGGTTTTCATTGGGATAGGCAAGGCACCCCTCTATCAGGTCGTGTGTCAGTTTGCCAGGGTTGCTTGCCTGTTCGGGCATAAAGTCCCAGGTTATAGGAGGTGATAACCGTCCTAGGAATCTGCCCAAACCCTTCCATACACCCTGCCACCCAGGGACCGGCCACTTCAGGGCACATTTCAGTATTGCCTCACCCAAAAGTTGTCTTCTCTTATACCAGGGTGAGACCAGATTCCACAAAACCCATAATATACCTCCAGTATTAATTATTAGTATTGAACAGCTCACATAAGGGTAAACAAGGACCTCGGGAGCCTGCATAATAAAACCATACACACCAATGCCCGGTAGGGAGAGGGAGATGTATTCCCTCATCTTCTCCACAAGATATCTCCCCCAGCACAGCAAGGCCATCAGTAACAGGGCAAAGCACGTGGCCGTTGCTTGTATTAACATGTTCCCAATCTCAGCAAAATAAAGAGATAAGCAATGCAGCCAACAAACTGCATGACCCAGACAGGAGCTTGTCACTTAATAACTGCTATAGCTATAGCACACTTAATGCAAAACTGCTGTTGTCTTGCCCTACGTTGGGTGCCAAAAAGCTAGAAAGGATTTTTAATGATTTATTGAAAGTATGGGTTTTTGAATCTTGCATTGCACATGTAAAAAGACTCAACACCATAGCTGGGCTCACATAGCAGCAAGCCTGTACAGCTGTGTGCTCCCCCCACTGGTTTTCCCTCACTTTTTCCTCCCATTTCTCCCTGCCGTATTTAATTTTCAGTGATGCCTCAGCTCCCCCTCTGCCTCCCGCTCAGGGCTAGCCCAGGAACAAGCCACAGGTGCAAGGCCACCAATGCAAAGCTTTGCCAGGAGAAAGTCTCTTCTGCTGCTGAAGCAAAGGCAGCACAGCAGGACTGTGTTCCTGTGCAGGTCTTTTGAATCCACTGTAGTAAAGGCTGGTACATATTCAATTTTTAAGAGCTTCTCTTACAGAGCTGCTGCCTCCTTATTCAGCTGTTTGGCCACACAAGCAGCTGATTTGCGATAAAGATAACTGGTTTTACCACTGAACAGGGTTAATTACTTGACGTTTTCCAACCTGCAGCCCATGAACAACTAACTGTACCAGCAAAACCAAACCACTGACATAGGGCAGGAACATCCAAAAGGAGAAAGATGAAGGAGGAGAGACTCTTTAATTCCACCTCACTGCAGAATGAAGTGTTCATCCACGAACGGGCTGAACACAAAGCACAGCTGGTTTGATGTGGTCCTATTTGCCCTCCTTGTGGACAGGTATTAATGATGTTACAGCTTCATGTGTGCATTGCGCTTTGAGCGGCAGTGGACAGCCAGATCTGTAATGTACTATTTTCTAGCAAGGGTGGATCTATGACTGAAGAGGGTGCCAGTGCCACAATCACTGGGATTATAAGCACAGCATGGGTTATCCTCAGGCAAACTGGGGATGGATGCTGTGGACCAAAGCTGCACTGCTGCAGCTTCCCCTGCAGATGCCCTTGTGTGGCAGTGCATGGTAACACACTCCCTACCTGAAAGAGGGATAAACTACCCCGTAAGTACCAACAGGTAAGAGAATGCCATAGGCAATTTTCGGAGCAGCTGGTTTTCTAGAACCCAAGATGCTAACTTTTGTAATAGTAACCCACCCAGGTGCAAGTATCCTCACTGAGCAGCAGGCAGCACAGCCTACAGACATCTCTGCACATGAAAGCTGTCTTGGGATATGGCAGTGTATGGAAATAAAGTAGAATAGCTGCATCAGACTGATGCCCCAGTCCCCTCTCGGTCCCCGCAGACGACAACTAGTGCTGCTCACTGAGATAAGCACTAAGGCAATTTCAGGCAGGGCATTTTTTGCCCTAATCAGTAGTCTAAAACCATAATTTTTCTGAATTGCTATGCAAAGTCTTTTTGTGTGCATGAAATAATAACCTAAGCTTCAGGAGGTGTCGTGGTTTCCAAACTGGTGAGCACACTGCAATATTAGCATTCAAAAGGTGGACAGCAGACAGATGAATGGGATCTGCCTGCTAGCTGTCCAGAGTATGTGAGGAAAGGGAAAATGAGAACTGATCTGGCCCTATCAAACTATACTCTCCCCTGATGTAGCATCAGTTGATTGAACAAGGCAGTGAAAAAGTTAATTCACTGCTGAGAGTTGAGGCAGACATAAGCCATAAACATGTGGATGCAACAGTGGTTAGACTTGAAATTCAGGACAGTTTTTGTTTTGTCTGTCCCTGACCATAGCTCTTATCTCAACTGTATTTAAGCAGACTGCTAAACACTCTCTCCCTTTTAGCTACTTAAAATCAACAGATTAATTGCTGTTCAGCCACATCTGCCAGTTCCACTGAGAAGCAGTGCAAAGTTTTATTCACAAGTACCGTTAGCATCACTTCACAGTGGCAAGTAGAAAAGACATTTTTAATATCTAGACTGTGTGCTGATTAAGAGCAATTAGTCATCAAGAAGTCAAGTGTTTAAACACAAGCCTCACAATGACATAATCACACATAAGAAAACTGCCGCTATAGAAAGACAGCATTTTTAGCATAGGTTTGCCCTGCTAAGAACATCATGTCCTGTGCTGCTGCACTTTCAATTTAAAAGGTGATGGGAATGGAGCTCACTGCAATTATTTCATAGATATCTTGGGAATAGATTGTTAATTTACTTAGATTCTTGGGCTAAAGAGTGGCTTTTTCTACAAATTCCAATAGCAACTGCTCAAGGCATGGCCTGTATTGGCACAGATGTGTTAATAGATCCAAACAGCCCAAAAGCGAAAAATAAAGCAAGGTGGGAGCAAATGCTGGTAATAAGTAGCGAGGAGACTCCTGTGGTCAGTTAATCCTTTTTCATGTAGAGACTCACTTTCACCAGAAAAAATACTTCCCTTAGGAGCTGGGAATTAATGTACTTTTGATTGTGAACCTGTCATTCGGAGGAGAAATGACCAAGTTATTTCACCACTACTTAGTTGCTCTTGGCTAAACTCTAGCTGTAGAAGTTTATTGACAACCTGTTAATTAGTAAAGTCCGTGTTCGCTATCTGCCACTGTGACTTCAACTGGGCATTTAACTTGGTCTGAGTTGTGGCTTTGGACATTAATTAGCACCAAGTTCAAACAGCATCTCACCTTATAGATTTGTTTCGTGTGCATTTGGCAAAACCCACTGGAGTTTAAGGCACAGCAGCTTACAGTCCCTATGGCACCATCCTCATTGCAGCATGCTCAAAACAGAAGGTGCACCTCTACCCTCAGTGATTTAATAGATGTGGAAATGCAGTGATTTCACTTAAAAAACACCCTGTGAAGGTGGGATTAAGTTGCTATTGGATTTAGTGTTGGTACCCACAGATCCAGAGCAATGCCATGTTGATTTGGGTAGATGCCGATTTACATGCACGCACTCAGCTCAGGCTCAGACCCTTAAAAAGGGGGGCAGGGCAGTCCGGTGGGGTAGCAGTCACTAAAAACATGCTGGTGCACACCAGCACAGGGATGTGCACAGGGATACACTGTGCTCCACCAGTGATGCTGTGGGTGTGGACACTTCCAGGGAAGCCATGGGGCAGGTAACTTTCTTCCACCTCTGCAGCCAGACTCCCTCATCTCTCCATTTTTGGGTTGGTTTTTTTTGCTGCCTCTGAAGTCTGGCATTGCATTGCATCCTTGCAGTTGCAACCAATGACAGCAATCAGCCAGCTCTTTGCAAGCCCTCAGGTCTGCCCTTTCTCACCATAGCCTCATGCTCTTCATCCTGCCATCAGACATGGCCAGCCTGGCCAAAGGCAGATAACAAAACCCGTCCAGCATCCCTGCCCCAGCCAGGTGGAGCACAAAGCCCAGCTCCCACCCCAGCAGAGGCAGGCATGGGCTCAAGAGTTGTCGCAAAGCAACAGAGCAGGTCTCGTGCCGCAGGGTCTGGCTGCAGCAAAGGCACTGGGACCATGACAGAGAGAAACTGATGCTGCACGGTCAGTATTTCATTGTGTGCCTCTCTCCCTGCCAGTATTAACTATAATCATTTAAGCTTAGGATAAAGGGTTTCGAGTTCTACAGTGAAGAAAAACTGTGGCTTGCTACTCTAACTGAAGTCTAGTCTCTTTTCCTCATTTAGCTGAATTTTGCAAGAGTCTCAGTAGTTTAGTCATGGTCAGCTGACACACTTCCAATCACTCAGATGGGGTAAATTGTCATAAAAATCTCCAAGTTAAAACATATTTTGAAGGACAGTTTAAAATGCATATATAGACTGCAGGCTGCCTAGTTAATGTGTAAACAATTTCTTTGCTTCCCAATTTTTCTATTTGTCAGCCTGTATGTAGCCTCTGAGTACATCTCCTTAGTTTCACACTCTGGTACTGCCTGCCAGGTGGCAAAAAAACTGCAAAGGCATCGTGACCACAATTCCAGTTTACTCCTGCAAAGCGTATTCATCTTATCACAACAGCGTCTGATTTCTACCACATACCTACTTGTGTCCTTGTGTCATGAAATAGAATTCTGAGACACTATGGAGGCAGCCCTGCAAAGCAAAACGTGTGGCATTCCATAAATTGTTTCTGGGGGACTTGAGATAAATCACTTAATACTGACTGGGCTAGCTTTGGGAGTTATCTTGAACCAATCCACTCCAAAAAAGCACTAGAAAATCAGAAGTACTGTTAGTAGACTCATCGTAACATAGTTTAGAAACAACTACTTACTGACCATAATTCTCTGTAATTGAAGCAATCAATTGCACAGATTTGTCCCTAGTCACAACTAAAATTACCTTTTAGTTTTTGCTCAGTCTTTGCTAATAATGCTCACTCAGTATCTATGCTGCTGCTGGGGAACATCTTCATGGTGTCAGCAAGTTCAATGCACATCAGAGAAAGAAAAGGAGCAGCTTAAGGCTAGAACTTGCAAAGAGCCCTCGGAGGGCATGAGGAACAACTCATGCACACGGCGTTTGTACAAACACAATTATTCAGGACAACAGAGTGATTTTTTTTTTTTTTTGAACTGCAACACTTACATTAGTACAACACCTTGTTTGGCATATACAAATATGTGTGTTCAAACCAGTGTATATCTGTACTTGGGGGAAAAGGCACTAGCACAGGAAAAAAGTACAATTCCCATTTGCAAAAAACAATCCAGTATTTAAACTCATGGAATAATTTACGTTGGAAGGGACCCTTGGAGGTCATGTGGTCCCAAGCAGATCGAGCTAAAACAGGGGACTTGTCCAGGTGGTTTTCACCACACAGACAAAATCCCAGTGTGTTCTCCTGAACTTCCAAAAACAGCCGACACAGCCCCATGTTCGCGTCTCCGTAGAGCTTGCTGATGCTCCTGCAAGCTGGCTTTGAACGCAGGGCTCACCGACAAGTCACACCGTTAAACGCAATGGCTGAGGCTGCTCCTGCCCCACTGCCAAAGCTCCTTGGGCAACCCAACCTAAAACATACGGGAGCTCCTCAGAGAGGCTTTTTTCTTTACTTTGGCCAAGGTATGGTTCACAACTTTTACAAAATATAGCGACCAAAGCCAAACATAAAAATTAACACAAGTATTGGTTTTCATGGAGCACATACAGCTTGAACCGGGGACCCCACTCCTGTAATTATTGGAGCTACTTTAGGGAACCATAAGAGCAATAATCATACAACATGCTGCATGAACAGCTGAGCCCCATTTATTTTTTAATATCCAAGGTCATTAGAAAATCCTTTTCTGCACGTTTACAGTTCAAGTTGACCCAAAAGAAGACATAAATGGGTTTTTCACTTTCTCACTGTTTCCAGATGAAATTTATCACACTTAATTTAAAGCCATTTGTTCTTTTGCCAACAATGCCCATTCGCTTAAACAGTTCTTCTTCCTCCTGGGCATTGACACTTATGAATTTATAGGGCACGATCCCCTCGCACCGTGCTCAGCTAGGCAAGCAATTTCTTTCACAAGGCTACCACTCTGCTTCAGATAAGTAATTATCATTCCACCCAGAACATTTCCATGGATCTATCCTGATGTGATATTTTTATCTTTTTATCATGGGCAGCCAGGTTTGTTCAGGGCATTTTCCTGTACCTGTTGCTCCAGTTTTCAAACCCATTCACTTCACTTGCATGATATTTATAGTAATGCTCTCCAAAATGAAAACAGCTTCTAATTTTGCAGTATCACTATCACCAAATTTCATTATTTCACTCTTCCTTTTTTTTGTCCCAAGATCATCAATGAAACTGTTAAATAACACTGCTTCCAAAACTAATGTCTGTGCAGTTTTGCCAGTGGCAAATCTTCACCTCAATAGTTCCTTCAGCACAAAGCATTGTCATCTCTTCTTTACCCTATTCCTTTCCCATTTTACAGCTTTTTTCTACTAACCTTTGCATTGACCAGTTTGTTGTATATCTATTATGTCTGATTTTCAATGTATTACGATAGCCAGTATTTTATTTAAGCAGAACAAACTACATCAACTGCATACATTTTACCTAAAACATGAACACTTCTATCAGGGAAGGCTGTCAAGTAAGTTTGACACAATTTATCTTAGAGCAAAACCATGCTGCTTGCATAATTTTTCACTTAATTCCATGCCCTGATAATTTTTTTCTAGGGTCTGGTGTACTATCATCGGGACTGTGTGCCTGCAGTTGCTCGGATAACTGGACAGACAGACTGTTTTCCAGCCACGGAGCACCACTCCTCATTTCACATCTGTCTCAGCCCTGTGGGTCACCAGTCCTGCAGTTTCACATGCTGAAAGTCCTCCACTGTCCTGGGAGGCAGCGCAGTGTGACTCCAGGGTCTGCAGGTATTGTAATCTTTGAGTTTAACTTTCAGCTTCAATATGGAGATCTTTATGCACTTTCTGCATCTGTAAGAGGTCTCAAGCCTTATCATTCTCCCATTATTTATATATATTAATGCAAAATAGACAGACAAGGCTTGAGTCTCTAGCCTAAGGACTTAAATAAAGGAGCTAAATTCACAAATATTTTCATGTCTTCTTAGCAAAACAGAAAAGTATGGTGTGCTGTGTAGCCAGTGCTTTTTTCCAAACTTTGTTGGGGAAAAAAAAAAAAAAAAAATCAGTATTTCCCTTGGAGAAAACTGTTTTGATGGAAAACTTCCAATCAGACCTCTTCTGAGGATAAAATTTCTCTTAAGACATCTAATTCTGGATTCCAACTAAAAAACTAATGCCCAGCTGAAGAAAATAGTTTGCACCACTGAAAAACCCTGCATAGCCCTAACAGCTTCAGAGAAACTTTCCTGCCTCCTTCCCTCCAAGGAAATGCAAAACTACTGAAGATGGTAATCCACAGGCACACAGAGTAATCCTGACCCTATCTTAGTCAATATTGTGCAAACAAACATCAAGAAAAAACACACTTCCCAGAGCAGGAATTATGTGGGTGAAATATTCCCTCCAAGCACTGGAAAGTGGTGATTTTCAAGTATTTCAGCTTTTGTGGCTGTGATTTTTCTCCTCTAGCACATGTTTAAGCTGCTTGAGGGTCCTTCCTTTTCCTTGTAAGTAGAAACATTATTTGAAATTAGGTTTTTAAACTTTTTTGGTTTTATTCAGGCTTTTCTAGTAGTGCACTTCTATGAGACCAAGATCAGCTTGGTCCGCAGAAGGTCCACAAGGAACCGCATTCTTGTCCTTCCATCACCTTCACACCCAGAGGAAGGCAGACAGGTCAAAGCATCAGCTTCAAGGCTTTCGCCAGTATTACACTTCATAGTAATGCACTTCAGGCTCTAAAATTGCACGGAGATATGCGAACCAATTAATTGCCCAATTCCCTACTAAGTCAGCTAGGCCTGACATTAAAACACTAAGAAATAAAACAGAGGGGAAGGGGAGAGCAGGAAGTTTTTCAGAAAGCTGAAAACAACATCAGAGCATCCTGGGTCACAGACCTTTGGGTTTATTAGACCATAAAAATATGCAACGTATGACAGAACAAGTAATTAAATAGTGTGTTCAAGCTTGATTTAACTCTCCAAACCTGTACGAGGTGCCCTTCTTCCAGGAAACCAGCCTCAGCTGAGTGCTTAATAAAGTACTGTATTAAAATTAATCCAGTTGTGTCATACTAAGAACCAACCGATATTGTAAAAGAATAGTCAAATACCTAATATTCCCGATTTGTGTACAGTATATAATTTAGATGTAACAGAAGTACAACACAGCTAAGATTATAACCTGGCTGGACATGACCACTCAGCTTGTCCAGATCATCTTTCCCCACGCAGACTGTTTTATCAAGGCACATGAAAACGCTCAAATGGACAGATACAAGTTTCTGTTACTAAAAAACCTTGCTAATTCCTGCTGAAATCTTGCCACCTGATACATAAACCTGTTCTTCTCCCTAGCTGTCTGCAAGGCACAGCACAGCCTGCTTGCACTGGAAGGATGGACAGCTCCTGCAACCCCCCTGCTAGATTTTATGGGTGGAAAGTTTTGCCATAAATAACAGCACTCTGAGTCAAATATCCCTGGGTTTCTGGTGCAGTGAACACAGGTTAGCATCTGCCTCATTTTGGAGTAAGGAACTGGAGTAAGGCAGCAGACACCTCATGCATAAAAAAAAAAATATTACATGTTTTAGACCCTGCTTTGCCTGTTAAACCTTAGAAATAAAAAGCTGGCTGACAGGGCTGAGTGTGCAAGCACACACTGCCTCTGAGGCTGTGGTGGTCACTTATTTTTCCAGGTGTATAAGCTAAGATCAAAAGATGCCCTTACCATAGCCTGGACTCTTAAGCATCCTTGACAGCCAGTAAAAAAATGCAATTATGTAAAGCAACATTTCAGTTTTACACTGCAAAAGGGCTAGCTGGGAAGAAAAAAAAAATACCAAAAACCACCCTAAAAAGATGACCAACTCTTTCATCATGTTTAGAAACTCTGCTCACCAACTGTATGCCTGTCAGTCGTCTTAGAAACGACAGGACAGGGTTGAGCCTGCAGAACATCCCTAGAGATGGTTCATACAAGTTGGTTAGTTCAAAGGAAGACTTTCAGTTGCTATTTTAATCTCACCCTTTCTTTCCAGCACATATTAAACCCCAGTGCCTACTGAATTATTTGGAGAAAAAGCAAGGGGAAAATTAGGAGAAAAAAGCCAGATAATCATTTTTTCTTTGAAAACCCCACAGTCTCTGCAGTGGGGGGGTGTGGAAGTCCCCCAGACAGCTCTCTGACACTCCTCTCACCTCCAGCCCAAGGTCCTTTGGCAACAGCAGGCAGGACTAACACCAGCAATCTTTCTTCAGAGATTTTAGGTGAAAAATAAGCCAAAGAGAAGTCTTTCAAAAATGTATGCAGCACTGAGGAGCATAAAGCCCCATATTTTTAACCCTTTCACTCCCAAGTGGCCTTAGGAGGACAAAATTCTAATTTGTAGAGCAGCAAAACACCTGGAAAAGGGAATTTTGGTAGACTGGCCTTCCAGATCCGGTCCATGCTGGGAGAAAGCTGCACAGTTTAACACGCTGGCACAGGCAGCAGAGAACATCGCCAGAAGCTGTCCCAGGTCTCCCAAAGAAAAAGGAGACTGATGCTGGTGACCCTCCCAGAGCGGCAGGTTCCAGCACTGCGATAACGAGGCTTCACCCCCCACCCTCGCATGCCCTGTTGCTGAGGACTCCTCAGTGTGCTTTTAAGCAGAGCCACTCTCAGTCCTGCTGCAACACCACAAAGATACCAGGGTTAGGCTTGCTACCCGTCCCAGGATGCCCTGTACTACGCTTGCAAACCCTACGTCTCTCATTTCACCTATACAGGGTTTTACCATCCTGACCACCGTCGTCTCCTCTGCGATGATGCCCACAGCATCCTCCGTTGCCCAAACCCGCATTTCCCCTGGCAGAGGAGTCAGAAGAAGCTGCATGGAGCAGGGCAATGGCGAGGGGCTGCCAGTGACCACAGCAGGAGACCCAATCTCACCGCCTGCCTGGTCTGCAGCCCAGGAAGAAGCAGAGCCAGAGGATGTTACGGGAAAAGCTTCATCCCCTTGCCATACCCCAAAGATGGTACTATGTCAGTGGGAGGGTGGTGAGCTTTTGGTGTAACCTCAGCCCTTCTCCAGCTGGCACAAGCAGTCTAATTCCACAGAAGACAACACCAGGAGAAGCAGACAGGTTCAAACGCAAATCTTGGTAATGCAGGACAAACCTTCCTGCGCGGCCAGCAGTTTATGCTCCATTCTCATTTTCAAGCTTCTCTTCACGATGGCTGACAACACATACTTTTTTTATCAAAAGTTGTGATAACATTTGTTATGTTGTTTGTTATGTTTTTGTATTCATGAGGCTGTGACCTCACAGGATGGCCACCAGGCTCTGGACACATAGGTCCCTCTCTCAGTAGCCATCCTTCTCCCACTATGATCACAGATAAAATAAATAAGCAAGCTTTCAAAAAATTCAGCGTGAGTGTTTACATTTGGGTTCTCCTAAGAAGCCAAAAGGACACAAAAGATAAACAAACATTTTAAGTTAAAGCCTTCTAGACTAAGCCATGGAGCTGTCTCCTTTGCCTGGCTCTCCCCTCCTGCTCTGGGTGGATGGGGAGAGGGAACAAACTCCCCTGGCTTTGCTCTTACTGTCCACAATTTTGTGTTGTCATTCCTCTCCCCAACATCTCCACGTCTCTGCTCCTGCTGTGGGGATGAGTCAACTGCAGCTACTGAAGCCATGTAAATTACAGCCTACCCTAAAATCAATTAACACATTAGTCTGAAAACTACAGCAGCTCAGCTGCTGCTCTCTGCTGCTGCTAAATCAACCCTCCAGCAACCAAGTGGGAGCCACTTAATTTATCTTAAAGGAAGGTACCCCCCACCCCACCTGTGAATCAGAGTCCTAAGAGTGTTGGGGGGGGAAGACTGAAAAAAGTATTTGTATTTTTCAGTATAAAGCAAAAAGAAAAACAATATGCCTTTGTTTGGTTTCTTGTCTGAATACGGGGAATTATGAAGGTAGAAACACCACTGCACAGTGACCACGTAAGCTGCCCAAAGACAAATGACCACATAACAATGAAGCAACAACTGGGTGAATTAAATACGAACCAAAAGAATAACCTTTCAGTTAGCCAAATGAGAGTGTGCTAAGTACTATGTGCTGCAATGCTTTCCAATTTACTTCTAGTGTACAAACTGTCTCAAATCCTTCATTTAAAATGTCCTGTAAGGTGTTGGTAATCCACTGGCATTTCTGTGGGATTCCACCTCCCATCATCACATTGATGCTGCAGATGCTGCAGACCGGTAAGCAGGCTGAGCGCTGCATGGGAACTCGGTAATCCTTGATCCTGGCTGCTGTAAATTCTCGGGCTGGTATTTAGCAGTGATCAAATAGCATCTATCTGCTATATTTTTTCAGCTGGCAAGCCAGCACAGCGAACTGACACAAGCTCAAGACAAGTCCCACGTTCCACTTGACGCAATCAGCAGGAAGCCTGGCTTTGGTCTTTACGGTATGTTGTTCTGCTGGATGATGGGGTAGAGCCTAACAGCACAATTTGTCTGAAAAATGAAAATTTGCCTTGAATAGCTTATGTTGTATTTGGAAAGCAAACATGAATTCTTCTAGCAACTTCTGCCAGTTTCAGCAATACTGTGAAAAAATAAAATGGGGTGTAAATTAATATAAACAGAAGGTTAATTCATTTGCATAGAGTGTGAATCACAGCACTTTTTTTTTTTTTATTGCTGGTTTCTTTCTTTTCTCAGATACACATCATTATTGCCAATTACTGCTCCCATTCGATCACTTTGCCCAGAGCTGCTCCTCCATCCTTACAAACAAGACCATGGAAGGATGAAGTGGGACATGTTCTTCCAACACAAAAGTCTTCCAACTCTTAAAAACTTTCAAAAGAGACGTAAAGAATGGCAGCGCCAGGCAGAGCTCTCTGTGAGTCTTTGCTTCGCTCTGCCCCATCCCATTCGCTCTCCCCAACCCCGGGGGAGTGGGACCGCTCTGGCCGTGCCTACACCCTGTTTCCATCATGAAAGAGCATTTGCAGAGAAGCAATCCTGACACGCTTCCCTGTGCTGCAGACCTCTGGCTCACACAGAGCCCGCGAATGACCCAGCCACAAATTACTTCTTAGGTGTGTAAAGATCCTGGCAAAAACTAACGTCAATACAAACATCCTCGCAGCAAACCCGTCACCATTTTTCTTGCTGAAATGAATAAAAATACAAATAAATTTGCTTAAGCTTACATTTAGCAATGATTTTTTTCTAGCATGCTGCTGTCTGGTTGTTGACCAGGCTGTAATACAGCTGCTACTTATCTCCTGTGCATGTCGTGACACAAAATGAATGAGGATTTCTGAAGTGTTTAAGAGCTGCTATGTATACTGCAATCCAAACCCTCGTGAGCAGCTGGAATAAATTACTAAACACAACATGTTTTAAGACGATGTGCAAAATGGTTTAAAGCAACATGAGCCTTTAAAAAGCTAATCAAAACCTTAACGTAGCAAGAAGGATATCCAAATTAATATTTTATACTTCTTCCAAATGAACCATAAATCACATGTATCATGAGGGATTAGACTAGCACAATGGAAATATTCGCAAAAGCCACAGTACACGATTAAAAGCATAACCAGCCAAGAAGTCAGGTTTTTTCTTTATTCTTTTTTCTTTTTCATTTTCTTTTTTTTTTTTCGTTTTTCAGTAAGAGGCTGAAATTCCATCCTTAGCTCTGTGTCTCTAATTATTGCAGCATGAAGTATGTGGTATGTGAGATGGCCTGCTGTTTGGAGACTACTGAAATATCTAGCCAAAAAAAAAGAGTTAATCTTAACTCTCCATTTCCTGGCTTTTGTTGCTCTAGATTAATCCAATGAAGTTTTTTTAGCAAGCTTTTTGTGTACATTTTCTTTCTTGTTTTCATTTTTGATTTTTAAAATCCATTCTAAACCAAGATTGCTGATGGATAAGCTCTAATGTGCTCTCTTTAGCCCTGAAACAGTTTCTTGTACGTGCAACTTTTCTATCCTCCAAAATATGTCAGCTAAACTTTCATTGTTTTTCCATGCTATCTGCACCTCTAAATGCTACATCTACTCTCAATTTGCTCATTTGTTCTGCATGTACCAGTACAGACCCCACTCCTTCCACCCACAATTCACATAGTCTGCACCTCTAAATGCTACATCTACTCTCAATTTGCTCATTTGTTCTGCATGTACCAGTACAGACCCCACTCCTTCCACCCACAATTCACATAGTCACAGCTCACACAATTTGTGATGTGCAAGGGAGACACAGCCGATACACACAGCTTAGAAACCGACTCGTAAATCAGTGGAGTACATTACGGTACATGACATATGTACGTACATACATATAGTACATACACATGGCACATACAGCCATTTTCCTGGGCGTTTCAAGGGGATGGGAGGGAGCGGCGGAGGAAAACTGCAGAGATTTTTCCTGAAGTTACGCACAGGTGAGGAGGCTCCGTGCCGGAGCAGAAGGCAGCGGCGGAGGGCAGGGGAGCGGCAGGGACTCAGGGATGCTCTACCCTGCATCCCACCCTCCCGCCGAGAGCCGTGGTCGGCAGCACGCCCGTGTGCCCGCTCCAGGACCGTCCCCGCTCACAGCCACCTGCCCGGGCTGCCGGGCACCCACCGAGCCACTCTCCCACTGCCCCTCCTCACCAAGACAGACTCTTCTCCAGTACCTGCCCTGCACCGCCAGCCGGGGAGGGCGATGGGGACAACCCCCTGCCCGTCCCCCCGCAGCCCCGCAGCCCTCCTGTCCTTCCAAGTGTTCCAGAGCTGCTGGGCTGAGGGGAGATGTTCGAGCCAATGGCATTGTCACTGATGGAAAAAGTCCTTGGGTCTCGGAGTGGGGAGTTTTAGCTGTAGGCACAGTTTAACTGCGGAGCTGCAAGGATCCCAGAATAAGGGACAGCAGCAGAAGCTGTGGCAGATTCGCAGGTGTCAACATGGAAGGGTCTCCAAGATTAATAAAGAGTAATAATACAATATCAGTATAATACTATCCTCTGGGAGACAGTCAGGGTGCTTAGGAACCTTCCTAGCTTAGGAAGCTGTTCTTATATGCTTATACTGCTGGTTAATCTAAAAAGCAACTTTTTTATTCTAGTATAAACAGCAGATTTGCTTACTTCTAATTTGTAACAGTTTTGAATTGCCAGTTACATGACAAGGCCTCACCTTTATGCATAACTAAAACAACCCTCAGCCACACTGATCTCTGTCATCTAGCACAGAAAGAAAGAGATGTGCGTACAGAGAGAACATACACCCCTGGTCTGGATCCCGCAACGTTATCCTGCATGAGAAAGAAGGTCTGAGCTGGGAGGGCTGGGGGGAGCTGGCTGGGGATCAGCCTGTGGCTGGGTAAAGAGCTTCCTTATTTTCTAAGCCAAGCTTACTTCATGGGAGAGGTAGCAGCACATTTGCAAAATAATCTACCATCCTTCCCATTTAAAAAAATAAATAACAAAATTAATTTACCGTATCATGTATTTAGAGTGCAAAAACTGTGGGCTATGGTCCATTACCTGTTGGGACAGCGGTAGTTCAATAATCCCTCAGCAGAGAGCTGCTAATACAATAGCCCTCAGCTATCCCCAGTGGCAAGCCATAAAAATTCTCCCATACCTCAAACCAAGCCGTAATAATGTGGCACGTTATTGGACTGGCCGCTGGGAAAACGGCCTTTGTCTCCCAGCTCCACCACAGATATTTGGGCAACTTTCCTCTGGAAGCCCTTCGCCTCCAGCACCCGAGTCTGTCCCTGACGGCAATGCAGATTGAAGCACTGTTGTCTTTTCATCTGGCAATCCAGCAGATTGAAACAACAGCAGCAAATTGTGTGGATTTCTCCCATATGTGGGATCTAAGCTCTGAAGTCTAATCACGACTGCTTAATTGTCAATAATGTTAGCCGTTTCACAGCTTGACTTCATTCCAGGACAAGTGTGCATTTTGGGGAGCTGGACACACCTGAGTAAATCGTGATGGTCCTTTCATTTGAAAAGGTATAAATATGTGTCCATGGATTTTAGTATAGGTTATAGGGTAAGCAAAGATGAAAGGCTGTCGATTGAGGTATTTGCTACTCATCCCTGCACAGAGATTGGAGAAATCAGGATTCAAGATGTGTGGGCATCGTGGGATGCGGTGGGTTTGTGTACATGTGGGCTAGCAGGGCACAGGAGGTTCCTCCTCTCCTGCTCAGAGCAAACAAGCAGAAGAGCTGTGCTCTAACTCATACAAGAAGATAATGATGTGTGTATATTCAGAGGTGTCTCATTTGTCAGCTCGTTGCACTATTCAATTCCACCTCTGTTACCTGATGTGTTATTTGAGTTTATTTAAAACATCAAGAAATTAATGCCTTAACTTTCAATGGAACATCATTAACTGGTCTATAATTCACTGTCAAAGTAACCTCTAATCTAGAGGCCAAAAGAAAAAGAAAGACTTGGTCTAACACTCAGATGTTTTCACGCTCAAAGGCTCAGCCTACACAGTCATGCAGGAATTTCACTGTAATATAGCTACTGCAAGCTCTGGTGAGGAGCATACACAAAGGAGCATGGAAGCTATTGCAGATTTCCAAGGAACAGCTATTTGGACTTCACTCAGCTATGGTTATGCACCAGATCCAAAAAGGAGGACTTTACAGTTGAAAGGTTAATAATCATACTTTTTTCCTGTATTTGGGAACAATGGCCATTTTTTAATTAAACCTATGTTTGTATTTCTAATTATCATGAGATCACAATGTGCTGAATGCTCTCTACTCCTAATGGAAGGAAGAATTCATAACTCCAGAAAGGATTTAGGTGTTAAAAATACTAATAAATAGCTGACAGTTTTCAGAGTCTGAGTATCCACATGCTTGAATTTTCTAGAGAAAGACCACTGTCCTTATTAAAAATATTGCCAACTTTTGTTGAATCACTCTCCCACTTCAGCCCTCTCCTGAAAGAATTTCACTGCGACTAATCTTACAAAGCCTAAGCCAAAAGAAAGACGTTTCCTACAGCTGCGAAACCTGTGCCATAACAATAGAAACCATCTGAAACTATTGCAACCAATCAAATGGTGGTGGGCTAGCAAGAATCTGACTTTATTGTCACCGTAACTGCATTCAGGGTGGTATTCCCTGGAAGAGGTGCAGAGCTGTTTCCAGGGGTTTGCCTAGAAACTTAGAAGTTGACCTAGAGACTGCCACAGTTTGGTGCACTGGCAGGCACCTGAGCTTTATGGAGCTCATTAGTAGTTCAGATGGGGTCATGCCATGAGACCACCTTGTGTGAGGCGTGCCCCAGCTCTGGGAGGAAGCACCTTTCAACATCAACAGCTTAGCCACGAGACCCAGGTGGACAGTCAGCACAGTCCCATTCCAGCACAGTGTAGGAACCAATTTTGTCTCCTTCTTGTGAACTGCTCCCAGAGCTCCCAGAGTGTCTCCTATGTGCCTTGTGGTCTCAACCCTATGCAAAGACCCTAGGAAAACCTTAAGGATGGCATTCCAAAGCAATGGTCATTCTTCGGCTACAGGCAGCCGTCTGTGAGAATATCTCATACAACCTCGGAAACTGGTTGCACCAGATGTTTTATAGGGATCTTGCACAAGTGATCAGCTGAAAAGCTAACCAGTGTCTACCAGCTCTGTGCCAAATGCATAATTCTGGGTAGCAATACTAAATTTTAGGGTGTTCTCTTCTGTTAACCTAGTGCCTGTTGATGCAATTGTCAGTGATTAGCTAGATGCAAGCTTGCCAGAGCATCAGAAAAGGCTTTGGCCCATAAGCCACTCTGGTTCAGCGAGTGTATTGCACCCGGACTCAGCACTCTCTACAAGCAATGTAGGACATCCACGTTGTTGTCTCTACCACATGTCTTGCCATGAGACCCTCATGCAAGTGTAGCTCCCTGAAGCAAGTGTACCTGTCCAAAGTTTGTGTGTCTATTCACACCAATCTGTATTTTTAGACTGATTATGCTCCCACATACACTCAGATTAGCTCCTTCATACACAAAGATCCAGAGGGCTCTGCAGAAGCTCTCGTGTTAGATTGCAAATGCAATAAAACACAAGGAAGAGAAAGTGAGGTGACATCATGGGAGAAAGTACAAATGCTCAGTCGCATTTATTTGATACTGCTTTCATGTCAAGTGTTGTAGCTATTGTTCTTACCTGCTTCTTTCTGTAGCTGAGATTCGTCCATTACCTCAACCTAACCCCAACAAGGGCTTTTAGTAAAAAAGCTGGATGCATTTTTCTGCCCAGTCTCCTGTTTTAAATTCCATCCCTTCTGCTTGTGATTGCATTAGTAATTCTTACCTGCATAGTCACCCAACTCAGCTTCCTGACCTAAGTGAAGACTAGCACTTTTGGAAAGGTAAGTTTTTGGCACAGTTGGTGAGCTGATCTGGATGACAACGCAGTCACACCATCACTGAGGCACAAGCAATGTGCTGTTTGAGGGAGGGCAGGATCAATGCCTCTGTGGTTAAAACAACCACAAGAACATGTGTTTGTGTTTCCCTCAGAGGAAGCAGATGTAAGTGGCTCGAGAACAGCTGGTGAGTGATAATTCATGTTTCCACCATGTTTTTCAGGTAAAACTTAATTAGGTGTTTGTATATGTATGTATCTGCTCTTGTCATATACAGCATTAATAACATGAGATTGTCCTTTGCAGCTTCACGTGCTTCAGTTAGCATTTAGTTAGCAACAGGTGACTTCTCTCCGGCAATGTGGACATCGCTGACCTGTTTCAGAGCAGCCCACGTCAGGACAAAGCCTGGTAGCTGTGCATCCTGGCAGGGCTCGCCTCATGGCAGCCTTTCTAGGAGCTGTTGAATGGTGTCCAGAAAGGAAACTTTATTATAGGGAGACTATGTAGCACTAGAAACAATATAATGCTGCTCAGAGAGAAAAAAACTTGCACCAACCCCCTCCCCCAAATTTTAAAAAAGGAGTAGTTTCTGAAGTTTGAACCCCTGCCTCTTCTGAAGAATGAGCTGGAAGATTTGTTGCATGTCTGCTCGCATGGGCAGGATGGTCGAGCAACCCATCAACGGACTGGAGAGTCTTCTGTTCCACATGAAAAAGCTTCAAACTGAGAAATCAGGCTGTGCGTGCCTGGATGTGGCACTGTGAGTGGCAGGAGGATCCCCTCAGGAACTGGGGCTCCCTGCAAGGATTCCTTCGGGAGAGCGCCTGGCAGCGTCTGTGTCCCCTGCATGCCAGGTGTCCTTGAAAGTTGAGGACATTAATTTTATCTTGTCAGTGAAGTCTCTGGTCCAGAGAAAGAGCTACAGGGCCCTTCTGGTTAACACCACGAAGCTAATCAGATTTGCTCTTAACTTAATGAAATCCTGAGCAAAGTCATTATGGGTTTTGATGACAACAAGTGACTTAGAAAGACGCTAATGGGATGCCACAGGGACCTACTATGCAACTGAAGCTGCAAGATTTATTCCACGGGTGTCCTGGAAATAGAAAGCATATACATGTATACATGGTGGCTCTTAAACGGGAGCCTGCAAGCTTGACATTTCTATACAAGGCCCTTCCAACGAAGTGGTCCAACATAGTTCTGGGGATTATGTCAGTCTAGTAGTCTGAGGGAGAGTTTGCCTCAGAATACTAAAGAAGGGCTAGTAGATAGTATGACTCAGTGGCAGCCGCGTCTTAATTTTTCTACTTTGTTTATTTTGGCAGTTCCCCAAGAAGCTCCTGTTCAGTTCCTACAGTGCCACAGCAACGACATCCAGTATTGCAAGCTGCAGAGTGGCCTAAAAGGGATGTCTTACATCTCAACAGAAAAGGGCTCGTGCATTTTCCTTTCTTGGAATTATTTGCAAAATAAAACCTCAGGCCACTTGTGAACGTACAGGTTCCTCCCTGTGAAACAGCCCTCCCCCTGCCCCAGCACACACACTACCTGGGCAACACATGGCACTCAGGAATAATATTATTGCCAGAAAGTCCTTTTCTGAAGGCTGGCCATTTCTTCATGATCATCTCATTATCTGGAGAGCTAATTACTAATTAATCCCAATGTGGGCTTCACATTTGATGGCTCTCCAGCAATGAAACTACACCCAGAAATGACAAATCATAGGTGACAAGGTATTCAGGATTAAAGGTAAATTAATTATTGTAAGGCACACTGTAACAATACAGTTAATCCCAACTGCTTGTTCTCCTGTTTAGCTTCATAGGAAAGCAGACATTTTATAGTAATTGTATTTTTGCATTTAGAGAATAACTTCCATTAGAGTAATTCAAGATGCTGCAAAGATAGGTAAATCAGTATTATGTGCCAAGAAATTATGTTCCTTGCAAGTCACTGCCAGGAGCAGGAACAAAGCCCCGCTGTCTTTGCTATTATATACTTGTATAATGGTAGCATCTACCAGCTCCTAACCATAAGCCAGTTTTCCTTCACACTAAGCATCACTGAAACCCTAGTTCCAAATTTGGTATTTTCATTTTGTTTGCTTTTGCCGTGAAACCAAGTTACATTTGCCTCTGTTTCAGTCTAAGCCAGAAAGCATTTTTTCAGTGGGTCAGGGGTATGAGGAGAAAGGATCAGAGTGAAGAGTTTTATTTTCTTTTGCCATGTCCTCATGGTCCCTAGGATGAAACCTGCGTTCCTCTGCAGTCAGTGGCAGCTTTTCCAACAGTTTAAGTGGAACCAGAATTTCAGCCCAACAGCAAATGATAGCGGTATTGGTATATGGCATCTTTTCCCTTCCTTTCTTGTTTTTGAGTGTCGTCATTTATTTATTTATTTATTTTATTTATACAGTACCATGTAATCAACTGTCTAATGCAGTGGATCACATGGAGTACCCAATTTTTCCACCAAAACTCATGTCTTCATTTCAAATGCATGACAGAAATTTAAAGACTGGAAACTAATTTGGAAGGCAAACATTCCAAGTCGTACTTAACTGTTCTGTATGAATGAATAAGCTTTACAGAGCAAACGTAAACCAAAACCAACTGAACATAAATAAGCTGGTTTCAGCAGTTCCAGCCTATGTCTAAATTTAAACTTCCCGTCAACAAAGCAGAAAAAACTCCAAGCTTACAATTAAAAGAAGACAAAAAAAAAAAAAGGAAAAATAAAAGCTAGTTTAAAATACAAGAAAGAAATAAAAAGGAAACATTTCATTTTAAACAGTGCAATGTAAAATAGGAAGGGGTGACTAGCTAACAATTACCTGATAGTATAACAATAGCGAAGTGGGATGCACAATTCTAATTGTCAAAATTACAGTAACTGTGGTATTTTGACAGAGCTGAAGGCGTCTGAATGGTGACTGTGACTATTTCTAGCAAAGAGGGTAAACAAATCTTATTACTACAGCAGTTAACAGTGTTATTTTGTAAAGAAATCCAGTGCTGCATGTCCCTATTTCAAGAGCTGTATCTAAACATCTGGGACAATTTTATTTTTAAGAATGGTGCAGGGAGAGAAGAAAAAAACCCAAATGTCTTGCTACATACTAAGTTACATATAAATTACAGGTTGCAAGTCTCAAAGAAATTATAGTAAGGAGAAACATGTCTCTAATTGGTTTAATGATTCTCCAGCATAGCAGAGGCATATAAGACATGTATTATATTGCAAAGAGGCTGTATTTCTATTTGTAGAATAAAATTACAATAAGGACTAAAACTACAACAAGTACTCAACCATATAGTTTAACAAGGAGCAAGTTTAGCAGATGAACTCTTCCATAAGAAAGAACATCAAGGCCAGTGGGTTTCAAACTACACAAAAGTAGTGCGAAGTAAAAAAATCCTTCATATTCGTAATTTTCTATATTTTATTCAAGCAATGAAACAGAAGACACTTGATATGAAGTATGATAAAAAGTGATATAAAAAGAAACTTCAAGAAATCTGGAAGCTTCTACTGGTTCTATAAGCTCAAAATAAAGATCAAAAGTTGGAAATCAGGTGTCATTCTCATAAGGAAAAAGGTTTTACTTCTTACAGTTCACTATCATGATCCTATTTTTCCCCATTTTGGGAAAATTGTGCAATTATAGTCTCTTTTCATCTCTAAAGCCAAAAGCAAGGAGAGAAAGCAAAAGTCGTGTTTATTTTCTTCTAATAGCATTTGCCTTGTACTTGGCTATTTACAGAATGTATAATCACAAAGAGTTCATTCATGAGAGAAACCAAGAATATTACAGATTATTACTCATATTTTTAAAGTGAATGGAAACCAAAGTTTACGTCTGTCCTCTCTACTGCTTTTCATGAAATAACAAGACTGCTTCTGATGTAATTTTATGCCTCTTTCTAAGTCTGGAAATACTACACAGGACCCAGAGACACTGGAAAGATGATCAGAGCTGTTCGAAAGACAGCGGACGTGACGAGGCTGTGAGGTGAGGTCTTCTCTGCTCAGTGGAAAAACCCGTAGCAGGTAGCACGGCCCACATCTCTGCACTCACTCGTTTCTGTGCTGGTACAGTCATGGACAAGCTGACCCTATAAACTTGGTCTGGGCTAAGCAGATTTATAACCAAGAAAACACAAAACCAGTATTTGCAGCATTCTCGCTGCTCAGCCTGGAGGAGTGGTATCCCAGTCCTATCCCTTCCATCTAATACTAAGCAATAATTTAGTTAAAAATCATGAGATAATTTCAGAGCACCGCAAGTTTATATTCAGCAGTTTGTATTGTTCACTCTTCCTCCCCATGCAAGTGCCAGGGTGCTGGCACCACCAAACGGACACATGGCCAGCAGACACTGCACCAGGCTGGCACTGGCTCTACACTGGCTGCTGGACACCCGAGTCAGCTGCCCTACAGAAAGAAAACACAGTTTTCCTACATGGTTTCCACATTTGATTTCCCTCAAATCATCACAGTGATTTTATGTTCGGTTTTAGTGCATTTCACCAGGGAGGCAAAGTGGTTTTGGCCCAGTGCGAGGCTTCCCAGGACTGGATGTAGTGCTACACAGAGCCACGGGCTAAGGATGATTTCGGCACACGCCAGTTTAAATTATACTTATTTTGACAGCAATTAATGTACAAAGTGAGATGAATTTGCACTGCAGACGCACAAGGTTTCTACGCTACAGAGTGTGGCATATGAGCTCTTCTTCCCATTGCAGCTGCATGGAGCAACAGCCACCTCCTAGATAGCTGTCTGCTCTGAAGTGATGCTCTAGTCCTTCTCAAACAGCACCGTGCCCAGAAAGCAGGGAGGGACACACAGGACTGACCTCCTTCTCTTTGAGACAGAGGGGAAAATGACACCAGCCCAGGCAGCACTGTTTTAAAAATTGAATTCTGGGCAAAACTCATGCTTTCCAGGGAGGAACGGAGGGACAAAAGACGGCACTTTGCAACCTGCAGTTAACGAGCCATGCAGAATTCAGGCGTGGGAAACCCTTCCGATAACAGCTTTCATTGCAGGCTTGACCCGCTGATGCCAGCATTAAGGCTGTGCAGAGCCGCTTGTGCCATGGGCAGGTCCCTCAGCAATGCCCGCCTGCCCACTTCAGGACCAGGAGCTGAAACAGGGGGTCCCACGTGGGCCCACACGGGGACGAGACACTCAGATGACAGCGTGAAGAGCAGGGGCCTGCTGTGACGGCATCCAAAGCATCCGCCGTGGCTTTGGACCATTTCTTTGACCATGAAGATAAAAAGATGGATATATTATTTTACCCAGTAAAAACAGCTTAGCCAGCCAGGGGAACAAATTTCATGCCTTGATGACTGACCAAGAAAATGAATGAGATTTGGAGAGAAACAGCATCTTAACGTTACGAACACCAGATTAATTAAACTGAATTCTCATGGCAGAGAGCAAGTACTTAATAGCAAGCACTTCTGCTTTAGACATACGTGGCTTTAGTTTACCTTGCACCCTGCAAATGCTTACGTGCATACAGAACTATCAGCAGAAATGGTCTTTTGGAATCACAGGCTAAAATACACAAACTTATATAAAACAGAGCAGCAACAACAACAAATATTACAGAACTTTCTGTGAACTGCTCTATCATTCTATTCACCTCTTTCAAACATTAGTATTAACATGAAGTCAAATCACAGTTTCTTCCTTTCTCAGCTGTATACAGAATAAATTATCCCAATGTTACCCCTTCTATCTAATACTAAGGAATAATTTAGTTAAAAGTCACTAGATAATTTCAGAGAAGCATACGCATTCATCCTTTCTCATCCGAAGCTAGCCCTTAACAAAAGCACAGCATTCGCTTCAGAAATGTCAGATTGTCATGACATGATTACGTTTCTGTATAATTGATTACAGAAGTGGATAATGTCCTTCGGCCAAGTGAATTACTGATTGGTTCTCCTACTTCTTCGTCCAAATCTCGGTTACCTTAGCAACTTCACATTATCCAGGGGAATTTAAAACATACCACAGCCATGCAACTTCTGCTAAAACAAAGGTGGTGTGCCATGCTGTTTGCAGTGGGTGCTTCCTAGCGGTTACCACGCCTGCATGGCATGTCGCCGGTACACAGTGTATATCCAACTAATCCTTTGCCTACAATATTTTTTTTTCTTTAAGCAGGATAAAGAAAGGATTGTTTTTAATGGCAGGAAAGATCGCAGGAGTCAAGAATAACTGCAGCATACATCATGCAAGTATACTTCTGTTTCACAATTCTGCTGAATTTCAGGGGGAAAAGTAACAGTCATGACTAGTAGACTTAAGTTATCACAAAACAATTTTCTGTTCTTGTATATTTTCAACAGCCTTTTGAAAACAGAAATCTTGCCTATGCTTTGATATATATGCCACAGAAATAAATACCATATATATATATATATATATATACACAAACACACACAGACACAAGCACAGCTTTAGGACTGATGGAAAACAGCCATTAGCTTAAAATTGCATAGAGGTTAAATTTTTATTCCACATCTTTCCTGTGCCTCATATGGACCAATAATATGCCTAAATAATCAGTTTGGGCAGTTTGAAAGTGGTACACCTCTCAGTCTCACACAGCCTGTGAGTAGCAATAAAAATAATCCACAAACCAGAAATTATGCAAGCTCAACCTTGGCACTAGGCAGATGTAGAAGGCAGCTGTACAAAGGACTTGGATTGCACAGGAATTAGGCATCTGGAACCTATATGATACCTGTTGTGCATTCATGAGAAGGGATGGGAAGGTTTCACTTTTTGCTACGGCTATGAACGATCCCACAATAGAACAGGGATTAGGGATTATGTGATCCCTATAAAAACAGAGTCTGTATAATACGTAATTTGGCGTATCTATCTTGTATGACAGTATTTCACTAACTTACACTGACATTTTACGAATGCACTGCAACAACCACATAAGTGGTTAAATAGATTAAGAAGTCAATACTGCACTGAATTTGAAAACAACATTTTGACATTCTGATAACCAATTTACTATTGAAGACTACTGAAAACAAAGTACAACTGTTTCTTGGGTACACTTAAAAATTTTGTTTCTACTATTTGTGGAAGTATATTTTTCAACCTCTAAAATGAGGAAATGGAGATTTTTCTTGGCAGACCACGTCACTCACTGCTATTCCAGCAGCATGAATTGTCACTGCAGCCTCCATTGCTCCATGAACTACAAAGAGCTCACACTGCATTAAAGAAGGAACAAATAATGCAATTGGCTGCTTTGCAGCAGTAATTGGCTGTTTCTCCCTAAACGCTGGCTATTGGTTTTTTTTTTTTGGAAAGCATGTTCATTAGAGGAAGTGCCAGCCATAAGAACTTCAGGGGTCCTGTTTATCCAAGCTGGCCACATATTTCAGTGCGTTCCATTCTGCACCACAGTAAGAGCGTGCAGGACTGAGGCCGTCTGAACTTTGGTTATAGTACCATCCATTACCAAGCATAAAGAAAGAAAACCCCCAAACCCCACAAGCCAGGTCATGACAACCATCTGTGAGATCTGACCTTACCGAACAGGAGCATGTGGATGTCCTGCCGTTGACATTAGCGAGAGGAAGACCACGCCAGAAACTTGTAGTTGTGAAAGTCCTTTGCAATTAGTTGCCTCCATCAGGCACCTAGCAGCCCACCCCATGTCCCCAGCGCTCTGCTCTCTTGCAGCAGTGGCACTTCAGGGGTGCTGAGCTGCCAGCCCCTCACCAGGGCAGGGCTCCAGAGCAACCCTTGGCAGAAGTGAAGGGTTGCCAAAGCATCGCTATCTCTTTCCTCCCTTCCTCAACACAGAGCAAAGCAATGCCGATTTTTGGCAATGGCATCACAGGAATTACAGCCCGATTCCTACCACCTGTCAACCAAAGCACGTAGCACAGTAGCGTGCAAGTTAACATGCCATACGTCTTAAAATCATTGTTAACGCTTGCTCTTTAGTTTTGTGTGTGTGTGTGCACACGTATAAATATGCTAGTGTTGAAAAACAGCAAAGCATTTTTGCTCATTTCAGTATGGAATGAAATTCAGGAAAAGCAGTAGAAGGAATGAAAATAGTCTGCTTTTATCTGTCATTTGCCTTTGGTTGTTGTATTTGCTATGAGCATAATTGTGCACCTCTGAATCACATCTGGGTTTTTTCCATATGCACCCCCTACCTCCTTTCGGCACATACGCTCCTCTGTCATACCTCAATAGGCAAGGGATGAATGACACCGTTGCCCAGCTACCAAGCTTCTTACTTCGCAGCTCCTTTCTCCAAGCAGCTCTTCTAAGGCAAAGTAGACTATGGAAGAGGAAATAGCGCACAAAACTAGCAGTACAGTCAGCTCCTTTCCTTCATACACTCTCCTTTTCCATTTCAAGGAAAAAACAACAACCCCCCCCCCCAACCTTACATACAGGTACTACCCTCTGCTTATAGAAAGCAACTATCAGAAAGAAGCAATAGTTTAAGATTTTTAAGATTAAATTACATTTCTTACCTTGACACTTGCAGAATGCTGTTTGAAATAACTCTAATTACCAGAAGATCTAGAAACTGCACAAATGTTAAAGCTCATCTGAGCATGGAATTCGCATGTTAAAAGAGTGGAAAAAAATAAGCCTTCTTCCATATCCACCTGTGCCAGTGGAAGAAATTATTTCACTTATCATTTGCCACTAAAGCAGTTTGTGTCAACATTTCTTAGTTCACTTTTGCAAGATAAGCTTAAACAACTTACTGCAAAAGAAACCTCTGCCATTAGCCTAAAGGTGTCCACTTACAAAGCTGCACCAGTTTAAATAGCTCAGCATACAATCACACCTTTAATTAAAAAGGTGCAACTTCATACATTGGCAAGACCACAGGTTCTTCCCTATATAGGCAAGCCCTAAAGACCCAAAGGTCTGTAGCACAGAGAATGCAAGGCCATTGACTCCCGTGGGACGCGTGCAGGCTCTTCTTCTGGGGGCTGTTTTGGGGAATAGGGCCTATGATCTCACTTTGTAAAACCAAAGAGTGAGCTGCGACACCATCATCAACCTGGTAAGCAGTCCATTTTTTTTTGCGAGTCTCATATTGTATCCTTGTTCACTTTGATCCTGATAATAACAGGAGCTGGAGCAGATCCTAAGTTAACTCAATGACCAGAAATGTTTCATTTCCTATGAAAGATTATTTATGTTCTCCATGTTCTCACATATGAAAACTAACAGCAGAAAGAAAATCCACAAGTGGGTGAAATGAGCATAAATTAGGCTTTGCTTTTGCAATTGCTGAAGGTGTTTATTTTTCACTATAAATCTTTGGCTTGTTTTACTAAAGCTCCTAGCTGTGTGTCTCACAGACGAGGTTCTCTCTGCTTTTCCTGGGGCTGATGGTGGGGGAGAGGATCTGCCGCCTTCTTCCTGTGGTGATGTATTTGGGAGCTTACCAAAGGGGAAACAGATGGACCAAGTCTCAAAGTCGGGAGCTGAAGCAGACTGCTCTGTTCTCAGGTTTTCATTCACCTGATATCTGAAAATACAGAGAAAATTACTGTAGACAGCACACACCCCCAAAAAACCAAACAGAAGGAAAGCAAAAAAACTCTTTAAAGGGCTGAGCAGTGGCAGAATGTGTTAAGGGAACAGAGAGCTCAGGGGAGGATGATGATGAATGCACTGGCTTACTAAAAGCATGAACTCACTTCAAGACACTCATACAAACATTTTTCCTTCTACTTTCTTGCCTTTATTCTTGCACAGACTCTGCGTTACTGCTTACTGCATATATTATGACCTGGTGAAAACTTTAAGACCTACACATTGACGCGTTTTGAAGGAATCACTGATGTCTGCTCTCCATACACCACTGGTCCCTGAGTTGTTATTATTTATATAATAGTCACGTTAAGAAACATTCACATTCCGGAGAACCAGTCTTGCAAAGAAACATATACAGGCAAGCTTGATTGCAACAGAACACTGCATAGACACACCTATAGGTATAGCATTTATAGGACTTACTTAAGCCTTCCCTAAATAAGAAATGACACAGTATGGATAGAATTATGCATTATATGGTCAAGAGAGTGTTACCATTAGCTTTCTTCTTACTATGTATTTTATTTGCTTAGTTTGGCCAGGAAATAACCATCACAAAAAAGTGAAGCCGAACAGGTATATATTGAGAAATGACCAGAAGAAAGGGGGCTGTATGAGGGGGTGTGCATATATGTATGTACATATATATATGTATGCATGTATGGGGGGGTATATATATAATATGTATATGAGGGGGTATATATATATATGTGTATGTGTGTGGAGGAAAAGAACGAAACTGCTGGAGGTGAAAATCGAAACAGCAAGTTATAATCCGAGCATGGCAGACAGGTGACCAGACCAGGGCAGATATGGACACGGTCTTGAAAGTAAAGACAAGATTTTAATTTGTGACATGAAAAACGTGCTTTGGAAGACAATACTCAACACATTTTAAAGAGCATGCTTTTACACCCTAACATGTAAAGATTGGACAAGTTTTTCTTGGTGCCAGCTGACCAAGATGAATTGTAGAGCACGAGTAAGATTGGGCATGGGGAAAATGAAAGTAAAACTATTTTAAGCCACCTATAAAGTATTTTCCACGCGTTTAAGTAACTTAAATGGCAACCTGCAGTCAGCACAACTATCAGCCTGTAATTTTGGTCAGCGTTAAACCTATTGCTCTGTCATGTCAGCTCCTCCTGCGGAGCACGCGGGAGCCCTCGGATGCCTCTGGCTTGCCTCTTGTCAGGAAGCCGTGAGGCGAGAAGAGACCCCCGGGGGTCATTTCGTCAAATGGGCGCCATTTGAACAACGGTGCACCTGCCCTCATCCTCACCGACTGACTGAAGTCAGGACTGGCCCCTGCTAGAAAGGCTGTACAGGCTGCCGTTCGGGTCAGGGGTATGACGCTGCTCCCTTCCGTATGACGCGATAAAGCAGAGCAGTTTTCTACCGAAGCGCTCCGCCACTCTCGACTCGAAAGCCGCTTCAGCCATTCGAAGGGCCAGGCTACTCCTTTTCCTTTTGTTTTTTCACTCCGAAAAGAGCAGTAACTAGCGACGGCGGCCCGGCCCTGAGGTACCGACACCCTCCTCACGCGGCGACGCGTTACCGGACGCTCCGGGCAGCCTCTGCCGCGGGGGGCGGCAGGAGCCGCAGGCCGGCGCTTCCCCGTCCTCCGCCTCAGGCCTCGACTCGCCGGCCGGGCTCCAGCCGCTCCGGTCCCCACAGCTATCCCGGGGCACCCAGGGCGGAGCGGCTCCCCCTCACCTCCCGCCTTCCCCCTCAGCGATCGCGCCCGCGCCCCCTCCCGCCGGCCCTCAGCAACTGCCGCCCCAGCCTTCCCCCCCTCCCCGCCCACCGCGAGCCCCGCCCCCTCCGCGGTGACGCCACAGCGCCGTCCCGTCCCTCGCCGGGTATTCCGCCCCGCTGGGCCAATGGGCACGCCGCGGCTGCGCGTGGCGGGGATGGCGGGGACGGCGGCGGCGGGATGGTCGTAGTGACCGGTGGCAGCGGCAGCGGCGGCGGCGGCGGCGGCTGCTGCTGCTGCTGCTGCTGCTGCTGCTGCTGAGGGGTGGGTGGGGGGGTAGGGGGGTCGTAAGATGGCGGAGCTGCAGAAAGAGGAGCGCTACAGAGTGTCCTGCCGGAAAGAAGCGCAGAATGTCACGGTGATGCATGTCAAGCTGACCGAGACTGCCCTGCGAGCGCTGGAGAGGTACCAGGGCTGCAAGGTGAGAGGGGCGGGCGTGGGGTTCTGCGGGTTTACAGCGGGGGCGGGGGGGGTGGTGGTGTCTCCGCGGTGGGTCTGTCGTGTCTTGGGGGCGAGCATCCCCGCGTCGGACCCCACACACCCCATCCCGTTCCGCTACTCCTGTGGGGTCCCTCCCGCAGCATCCGCGGTGGCGGGTGTGCAGGTGCCGCGGCCGAAACCCCCACACCCCTCCCACACCCCTCTCGGGGTGGGGGTGGAGGACACGGACCTGCCGGGCAGGTCTGGGTCCCCACTCGTGCTCCGTGGGCTCCTCGGGAGGCAGCCGTCCCGGCGGAGGACGGGTCCGGAGCGGCGGGTGGAAGTTTGAGGGTGTTTGCGTGTTCTCCGCGCTCTGACACTTCGCAAACTTCCAGCAGCGCTCCGGCGTGCCTGCTGGCTAAAATGAATGAATTTCTCGTTACGGGTTCTTTTCGCAAGCCCTCGCCGAGCGCCGTCACGGCGGGGCAAGCAGCCCCGCAAGCGGGCAGCGGCAGGGATTTTGGTTTTTTAGGGATTTTCGAGGCTGTAAAAGGCTCGAAGGTTGCGTGCGTCCGCGCCGTGTTTAAAAGTGACTCGGGTATTTGATATTTGCAGTTGCAGCCGCCTTTCGCGGTGCCGGCATCCTTGCAGCTAATTTAAAGTCATTAATTGGAGGTGAGCGAGTGCTGCGCTCGGGAGAAGGGATGCGTTCCCGCAGCCGGCGGGATGCAGGTGGGACGCGCTGCTGGGATGGGAGCGCTTCACTTGTAGCGGAGCGTTAAGTGAGCTGAACTCTTGATCCTGGGTATTTCACACTGTAACGGGGGAGCAGAGATCCAGAAAGGTTGTGCGCACCTCGTGGAAGTGCGATATGGGATGTTGTGGTCTGAAAGCAGATGCTTTTGTGTATTCAAACATATGACAAGTTGGAAGTTGTGCTGACTGAAATAAAACTTCTTTTTTTACTGCAGGTAAATACATCTTGAGAGAGGTTTAATTATTTCTGATTTATGAAACAACTTGGGTAAATTATTTACCTGTGGTTTTTTCTAAACCAGGATCAATTTCCAAGTTCATGTAATTTTGTGTGAAAAATGAGTAGTACATGCCTAATCGTCAGGATATTGCGAACTGAATAAAGAGTGGTTTGCGGTCATTATGCTCAAGAAAATAATTTAAATTCTTTTCCCTATTTTGCTATTTCTTCTTCTCCCTAACTGCAAATGAGACTCCAACTCTTCCTGCAGGTCTGCTTTCTATAATCCGGTCCTGCTGAAGTTTGAATGTGCCATTTGAGCAGTGGCAAGTGGAAGAATAATGGAACATAAAAACTTCAAACTTTTGTTATTCTAGCCTCTGGAATTTCTGGGTTTAGAAAGGGTCATCTTTTAAACTATTCAACCAAATCACACATTTCTAACTTCTGCGCTGGCAGAAGAACCTCCTGTGGCACTGTTCGAGAAGTGATCCTCAGAGTTATCTTATTGCAGAGGCTTTTTGGTTTGTTTTATTAATATTTGACAAGAACGCCAGCATCGGGGGGAGGCATGAGGGAGGTGAGAATAGACTATCTCTTTCTGTTGTCTCCATTTTAAATAGGTCTGGCCATGATCTGCTAGCTCACACGTCTGTCCAGTGCTGGAGGAGGACAGGATTGATGGTCTGTAGCTGGTGATACCTTCCTTCTCTCTACCTTAATGCTCAGCTATGTTGCTGACCCATTTCAGTTCTGGCTGTGCAACTGAAGAATTTGCAATGAAGGCTTAAAATCAGCATTGCTGAGGACTGGGGAGTGCAATAAGGCGAATGCAAGGAAGGTAACCTACAGCTCTGCTGCTGCCTCTGTTCTGTGCTGGAAGGTCTTATCTGTGTAGCACAAGTAATATCGCAGAAAGCATGTAGAGGTGAGAAATCAGGATAACCCTCCAATGACCTGCTTGTCCCATCACCTGTAGAACCTGGGCAGCATGTAATCAGGCTCTGTATATTTAATTGCTTAACATTCAAATTTAAACAGTCTGCATAAAGAATGAAGCAGTCTCTCCTTGTTGTTACCTCTGCTAAGGGTTTTCTTAGCTGGCATGACAGCTAAAGAAAACTTGAAAGACTCTTAAGTTCTTACATTAAAAACATCTAACTTCACCTCCACCTTCAGAAATACAGAATAGAGATTGTACCTCTTCAGCAGGCCTGGTCTCTGCAGCTTAGTAGGTGAGTACAAATCCTGATTCCCTACTCGCTTTATGTGCTCTATCATCACGGCCTGGGGTCAACTGGCTTCAGATGACGGAGGACATTCTTGCCTAGATTTCGTTTGGCAATATTGAGCAGCATGCTTTAAGATCCTTGAGCATCATCTGTGGCAGTGTTAATTTAAAGCATGGCTCATTGGTTTTTTAAAACAAGTTCTATGTAGTAGGGGGTGATATTTTGGCTTTAGTTTAGTTAAGTGCTGTGGGTTGCCCTCAGAGGCCAGAGCTGCAGCTGCTCTGCAGAGGAGGTCCTGCTCTAAAATCAAGGCTGAGTCGTCCCTGCCCACCTCAGGCAGAGCCGTGCCTGCTGGTGGGACCACACTCTGGGGCTCAGCTGCTCTGGCATCTCACCACTACCAGGTGTGGCTTTGCTGGCCTGGTACATCACCTCCCTCCATCCCTTGTATTGCCCTCTGGGACTTTTTATGAACCAATTTATTTAGTTGTGAGCTTCTTTTATATTTTTTTTTTCCATGCTGGTGCGGTGCTGGATGCAGAAGCGTTAGAGCTAACGTGGTGAGAGGGCGCAGAGAGCACGTGGCCAGGATAAGTTGTGGGAGCAGAACCTTCGTTTTTCAGTGGCAGGTAACTGATTAGATTAGCTCAAGTTATAGCACGCAACTCCACCCTCTGTGCAGAAACTTTGCCCGGCAAAAAAACAAAAATCACTTTTTGCTGGCTTAGCTGTAAAGTTGGCTTACTGTATGATCCTCAGAAGCAGAATAAAGAGACAGGTTAAAGAGAAATTGAGTCGTTTTACTTTGGTGCACATGGAGCCTCTTATCTGGTTTGGCCACAGCATATAATTTCACTCTCACTGGTGGTGGCCTGACCTAATCTGCTGACTACTCTGAAGCCGATCAGAGAATACTGCGTGGAGTAGTGTTTGCAGAGAAGTGGGGACAGTGCTGCCTTCAACTGATGTGGCTTTTTGCAGGATTAATGTCTGTCTACAGTCATGTTTCAGCTGTGCTTCTCCAGGTAAAAGCAGCTGGAGGTGTATATTTTATTCTGCATGCTGTTAAAGCAAAGGTTTTGGCCTGTAAAATCTGAGCTTTTCAAACCAAAGGATAATTGTGACTCTTAGGAATCTGTTTTGCATTTAAGTTTTTATTTTTCAAACAGTTATTGGGATGTTCCAGCTGCAGAGTCAGTAAGCATATGAAATGCTACCTTTGCCTGATGTTCTCCCACTCTAAGCAATTGAAGTGGAGTCACAGGGCTCCGCCATATTTCGTTTACCAGGGTCAAATCTTCCTGTGGCTTGTATCTGCCTCAGGTGGCCAGGGTTTGGGCTGGGGGTTAGGAAACTAATTTGTTTGAAGGGTTTGGCCTTTTAGGGAGCTCTGGCAGTGTCCTGCGGCAAATGAGGATGTGCTTCGGCTCACAGATGGGGCAGATGTCTTAGGTTTTGCTTTTTTGCTTTTGAGGTCAGCTCTAAGGTAGACACCTCGTTAGTCTTTTCAAAACTGTAGCTTGCATGTCCCCACAGCTGTGCTGGATTTAGATTTAGGTGTGTAAGGATGGGCTCTGGCACCTGTGGTGGGGAGATGCTACCCTAGATGAGCAGCTGGGGAGTTGATGTGACACTTGGAGGGGGAACTCCAGATGATGACACAAGAAGACTGGGAAGATAAGGTCTAGGAAAAGAGAAAAAGCAGACTGGGGTTAACTGGGAGTGAAGAAGAAGACTGGAGCAGGAATTATTAGGAGCTCTGAGGAGGCAGCCGAGAGCTGAGGTCAGCTGGTTATCATCCCTCCTGTCTCCATGGAAGGGAATGGGGTGAACTGAGCTAGCAGTGAGCAACAGCATGGCTGGAAGTGGTTGAGGGAAGGTGCTGAAGGTAATCCTAGGAACAGGAGTGTGTGGGAGAGTCTGGTTCCTGCAGGGCATTTCCAGAGCCTACAGTGGAGCTGGGAGACCTCAAGGCATTCCATTCTGCTATCGGCACATAAATGAAAATCTGCCACTGGCACGCTTGCCACGAATATCTAAACTGCAGGAGAGTGATGTTCACTTCTGTGCAAAAGAAGGAATGTGCCTATGTGACATCTCTGTGGTTTTGCCTCCAAGTTGCCGATGGAGAGTTGATGGCAAGTTGTGTGTCTATTTTCGTTTGATTTCTTGAAATCTAAGATTGCATCACTCTTACTGTATGACGTGACTGATAATGCAGAGTTAATTGATTTGAGCAATATGAGTATTCATTATAAATGCATTTTCATCAATGACTGGTTGATTGTGAGATCTTTTGAACCTATTTTCTTATGGCAGCAAGGCCTGTGTGATGTCACTCTGCGTGTTTTTGTGTTGTTGCTAACTGCTGAGTCCGATTTCAAACAAATCTATTAGTGGGGGAAAAAATCTTAATCCCTATGGTTTCTTTGGGGTAGCTGGGTGGTAGCTATAGTTCTTCCAGTGGTATTGATGCATTACCTTCCTGCAGAATTCCTACCTCATCTAGCGTACAGGACGGCCCTGGATAAATCAGAGGTCTGGTATGAAGTGACTAAGACCTGTATCCTGTTTCAGATGTCAGAAGGTTGTGGCTGATGAGACATGGGACTGCAGGAAGAACTTAGGGCAGTAAAACACTGTCCTAGCAAATGTGATGGCTTGATCGTAGTGCCTTGCCTGCATCCTGCACAGGTGATCAGTAGAGATCTGACAACTGAGCTGAATGTCCAGAGTGAACTTTTGAGATGGCTTGAACTGATTTGAGGTTTCATGACCCCTGAAAAGGGAAAGTCCTGTTCCACTTCTTTCTATTGCAGAAAACTACCCATTTAACTATTTTGTGGCATGTCTTCTGGGTTAGCAAGTTGAATGAGGTTGTGGAAAAGACCGACAAGTGCTGGAGGGAATGGGTAGGGAAAGGAGCCGGACCTTCCTCTTCAGGCACTGTGGGCTCTTGAGCAGTTGACGGCCGCGCAGCAAGAATACAACTTTGTTTTACAATACAGCGAAGTAGATTTATTTGTCAGCTTCCCCAGGAGGGGAAGTCCCACCTTCTGAGCCAGCAGCTCCAGTGCTTTCCCTCTCCCAAGGCTGCTCCTGTCTGGCTGCAGGGCTGCAACATCAGTGCTGTGGCTCCAGGAGATGGGGTGAGCTGATGAGATGCACCCTGCCCATTCCCCTCAGCATCTGCATGCTACTTCTGCTTGCCTTGTCCCTGTGCCAGTGCTGGCAGTCCGGTTTTGGCATTGAGTGATCAAGCGCTCCCTTTGGCAGCATCCCTCATGTAGACTGCCACTGCTGTGTGCTGGTCATGGGTATAGTGAAGGGAACCACAAGCTACAGGTGAGAATATCAAGTGCCAACGAGTCTCAGTGAAAACCAGAAGTTGGGTTTTTCACATTTGACACCCAAAACTATCAGGTAACACAGATCATAGTCACCTCTTTCTGTTACTGCTTGTAAAATGGTAGTAATGCCCACTTACGGTGACTAGGAGGATAAACGCACTGGTATTTATGAAGTACTCTTGGGGTAACGATGAGCGCTGTGTCTTTAGGGTTTGTATAGTAACCAAGTTCTGGAGCTGTGTGCTAAGGTTTTTTCAATGTTTGGGGTTTTCCTGCTCACTGAGTACTGTCCAGATCATGTGAAGCCATCTTGTATGTAAAAAAAAGCCACCAACAAAATAATGTAGCTCCAAAACTAATAAGAATGGGTACACCAAAGGAGCCTAAATTCCTGTTGTATTTCCATATCCACTGTCAGAATAGCTCTGCCCACAACATGGTTGTTTCAATATATTACACCTCTGGAGGTCAGAGTTGGCTATCTGAACTTTGTTAAGTGCAGCCTGGCTCGCTGCTTCAGTTTCTCAGTCCTTGCAGCCGCTTGGAAGCGTGATGTGACTGATGTGCTCGCTGGAGTGTGTACATAAGGAGGGATCCTCTGTGGCAGTGCTACGCTGTCTGGAGTAATTTAATGGACTTCATCAGTGCAGGTAGTCTTTCCTTCCAAATGCTTTTTCTTCTTGTGAGGACACCTCTGTAATTGCTCAGCCTAAGTTGTGCTGATACATGGCCATGCTCTGAATTGACGAATGACTTTTTTGGGCTCAGTTGGCAGCTCCAAGCCCCAAGGCAGGGAAGAGAAGCTGCTGAAAGGAGGAGGAGGGGAGAGGGGAAATCCTTAGGATGGCATTGCCAGACAACACTGGTATCTTGTTCTAGCCTCCTCCTACATAATACAATGCTCTTTAAAAATTATCGAAGCATATGAAAAACTTTATTACACATCACAATCTCTAATGTGCTGATACAAAGGCATCTTCTGCTTACTCTGAGTCAACGTGCCTGAAAAACAGTAGATAATTAGCTTCACATACAAGGGTGGTGCCTTATAAATATCTGAGTTATTTGCAGTGTGCCATGTGTGTGCACAGATCTCAAGTCTTGTGAGCAGACGCAGTCCCTGCCCAAAGGTTATTAAGCAAAATAGTGGACCTGGAGGAGAAAGCTCTTGAGTTTTTGCCCCCCTGGGTTAGAGATTTAAGACCTGACTGTCACAGGTCCTCTAGCTAATTTTTTTTTTTTAACCAGTCCTGTGTAGGAGAACTTATTCCTTATCTTAAATAGAATCTTCAGATGCAAATAAAGAGTAATTACTTAAATGAAGTGTGCCTGGAGCTGTCTGTAGCATGGGTTTCAGCTGAGTTGACACCAGATTATTCCTACTCCTTAGTGAGGCGATGCATGTGTTGCTCCAGCTGTTTTGGGTGCTAACAGTTTTTCCAGGATCACTTCCTTGGATTAACTAGGTGGGACTCTAGAGTTTATGCCCTAGGTGTGGGATTGTAAGGTTTTCAAGTTTGCACTGTTCCAGAAGTTTTGGGCTGAACTGGCCAAACTGGCGAGAGCAGATTGGGACAAGGGGTCAGCTCACATGTTAGGTGAGAGATGAGATTGGCACCGGAGGAATGATGTGCAGAAGTGGGTCTGGCTTAGTGGTGGCTCTTCAGGGTGGAAGCAAGTCCACCTCTGATTTCCCAAGAGTCAATCCTGGAGTCAGTTTCACTTAACATGTTCTGCAGTGGCTTGGAGAAGGTACTGAGATGTCAAAGCTTGGAGGTGATGCTCGGATTTTTCAGGTGATCAGAAAGTGGTGCTGAGTTGGTCTGGAAAGATCTTGCCAAGCTGGATCGGTGCCAACAAAGGTGGCATATGGTTTTCACCATAGGTAAGGTAACATGTAGGGGAAAAATAAGCTCTGCACGACACGAAACTTGGAATGGGCAGTTGCAACTACAGAATAAGAGATCTTGGAGTTGCTATTTCCAGTACTCGGAAATAATTTGTTCAGTGTGCATCATCAGCCAGAATAGCTAGCAAAGAGCCAGGAACCATCTGGGAGGGCATTAAGGGTGATGGAGAGGGTCCTGTTGGTGCTGTGTAAAGTTCTTGGGCACCCACATTTTGAGTCCCCTGTGCAATCCTGGTTTGTGAGGGATGTGAGGGAGGAGAGCTGTCCTCTGCTTGCTCTCTCCAGCTGTAGCAACTGCCTTGCAAGGAGAGACCACGGAGACTGGGGCTCTCCACTGGGAGGTGAAGGATGCGGGGCTGTGGCTCAAGGAATCATAGGTGACGTGACAGTAGAGCTGATACTGCCCGTGTCTTGCAATACTGGAGGGAGAGGGCAGCTGATGGAACCAGCAGATAAAGGAAAGCGGGTGGGTGTGTTCACCTGTTGGATGGTGGACTTCTGCACCTTGCTCTCATAGGAGGCTGGGGACAGGCAGTAGCAGGGAGTTTGGGCAGGGACTACACTAATTCGTGGACAGCAAGTGTATAAATGGCTGCAGAACAGGAGTAACAAGGGATGCACCTTCTAACACCCCTAACAAGGGCAGGTGGTAGGGAGGTAAAAGGGGAATGGGCATCAAAAGTGGTGAGGCTCCTGGCCTTCTGCAGAGAGCCGCTTCTCTAAAGCTTCATGCTCTTTGCTGCAAGAAAAGAAATGCAGGAAAACGGGGTGATCCTGGGGGAGCAGAGGGAAGGGGGGTTTGGAGAAGTGCTTCCTGCATTTGAGTTGAAGCCTGAGGTCCATGTGGTGGTAGTTCAGAGCAGTCAGCTCGTTGGATGCGGGGGCTGACAGAAGGTTTGGCTGGAGGGCCAAGGTCCCCTGACCCACTCCCTGCCACAGCATCCTGCTGCTCCAGACCACCTGCCAGCGGGTAGGTGTGACCTTTCTGCTTGATGCCGAGCTAAATTCAGATTTTTTTTTAAATTGCACTTCCTCATGCTGAAGCAGGGGAGGCGACTGGTACACCAGCATGGTTTCTCCAGCTCGAAAACCAGCTTGTGTCAAATTCTGTGAGCCACTGCAAGAAGGTGGTGGCTGCTGCATGGTCCTATGCAATAATTGCATCAGGGTTTTGTGAATTGCCTTCATACGTTAATTTCTCTGTGGAGCACTAAACTTCATTCTGGAAAACCTCAGACAAGGGTTAGGATTCATAACTGTGTGCCAGACTTTGCATATGTAACTTGTCGCTTTTTTTTTTTAAATGAGTTTACTTGTATGTGCTGGTTAAGTGGACAGGTACATTACTAATGTCAAACTTGGCTGAATTCTAAAACTTTTAGGCTTTAAGTCAGAAGGTTTGTGGAGCAGACAAATATGCAGTGAGCCATTTCAGGGCTTAAGGTTGTATGTGTTGTTGGCTGCTGCATAACTTGAGATAGTGTATATAAGCCTCCGATCAAACAAGTGTAGTCATTTTTAAAGACCCCACCACCAATTCGTGTGGGAACTCCAGCTCTTCAGTGGTATTATTTCTGCCCGACCCCCTCTCTGGGACTTTGCGTCATCGGGTGATGCTCACAGGTGACGTTGAGCACTGGTGAAGCTCAGCTTCGTCACGCACTCCTGCTGCCTGCCCTCGGCCGGCTCCAGCACTCTCTGACACCTGTGTGAGCAGGTTCAGCTCATCACTAAGCCCAGCGTGGGGAGTTTTCTGCTGGATGAGTGAGGTGGATTTTATTGCAAAAGGGCGAGACAAGTGCAAGTGAAGGAGGAGGAACCTGTGGCTGGAGGGAGGAGAGGACAGGGGTTGAATCTAACTTGCCTTTCCAGTGATGCTGAGTCCTGAATGGCACCTAAACTTTAAGTCCATAAGCACTTGCTTTTGCTGGAATAAAGTCTGTATTAGTCAGGATTTCATCCTTTGGTGCAACTTGTTTAGTGTAAGTGTTTGCAGTGTGTTGGCAAACTCCCTGTAACACCCTGTGGACAAAGCCTAGCAAATTGAGCTCGTCAGCATAGCTGCCCTATGTTTTTGTGTCCAGCAGCATAATTTCAGGATTCAGTAAAGCTGAGCAAAGTCAGCATTGCTGCTAAAATGGGATATTCTTATCAGTGGGCTCCTGCTGGCACTGGTGGTGTTGCTGTTTGGGCTGTGTCGAGGAGCAGATCTGTCCATAAGCCAGCCTGTGACAGAAAAGTAGTTTCCAGCTAGGAAGCTCCTTGATTTTTTAATTTTTTTTTTTTTTTCCCCTTAACATTTGCAAGTCTTCATGGACTGCGGTGTCAGCACAGCAGCAGTGCAGGACACTTACATCCTCGCAGGTCAGGAACAGTCTGCGCTTGGTGCTGTGAAATGATAGAGACAAGGCGCAGGTGGCTTTTGTTATTTTTGGCCATATTGTGTATTTCCCTTGGCAGATATGTAGCTGAAGAAGTGAGGATTGTTTGGGGGAGCTCAGAAGTTTTTTGGAGCCAGTTTGATTGTGCTGCATGTCTTTTCGTCTTTAAGACATGTGCTAGCTGAAGTTAATTAGCTCAAGTTACGAGTGTAAGAGCAGAAGAGGGGTGCTATTCGCCTTCCTGAGGACAGCCGGGCTGTCCACACTGCTGGGAGCAACACAAAAGATGCTGTGGTGGGAAGCTTGGTTTCCAGTGTTGCAAGAGCTCCTGGCAGTACTGGTGGGTGCATGGGGGTCCGGGCAAAGAGCAGGTCATCTGTAACAGTGGGAAGCGATGGGGGCCTGAGCGTTGTCCTAATGAGGAAAGCCATCATTAGGAAGACCTTTTGAGTAGGCAGGTTGCCTTTGTTAATGACGCATCTCGAGCTGATACCCAGAACTCAAGTACATGTGAAAATCCTGTTATTGAATAGTCTTTTTGGAAACTAAGCCAATCCCAATATGTAAGCAACCAGGGTAGCAGGGCAGGGCTTGAGAGGGGGAAAGCACACTGTATTGGACTCCCACATTCAACGGTACTTTGGGCAGAAGAGGGGTTAGTTTTCCTTTCACTGCCAGCAGATACTGCTGTACAACTTTCAGAATTTTCTCAGTCTCCCCATGGCACGCTGTTGTCCTTGCTAAGCACAATAAAGCATCGGTTCTCGGGCTCCTTGGTGCTGAGTGGAGGAAACCCTGGGTGCTGCAAGGAGCCCAGACCTGCTGCTGAAGCCCTGGCTGCTGCTGCCCGGTGGGGTCTGCATCTTGGTATGGGCATGAGGAGCCTTACGGTTTGCTGTGGGATCATCCACCTTCTCTTTCTGCAGCGAATTAACTTCTGCCGGAGCACAAAGATTTGTCATTTTGCTTACATTCTACTTATTTTCTTTCTCTTGTAGGATCGTGTTTCTTCTCAACCTTCAATTCAATTTAAAGGATCCCAAGGGGTGAGTATTTTGTACTCTTGTTATGTTGGAAAATAAATGCAGTGTAGATTAACCACTTTCACTTATTTAAAAAAAAAAAAATCCTACAGAGATTGTTAAAATCTGCTTAATGCCAGATATGTTTCATTGTGTATTTACTTGAAAGTTGTAGCTGAAAGTGGAAGAGAATCATGCTTTAGGTATGCTTCTTTTTTATCTTACTTTTGTCACCTTTTAGCCTAAATTTGAAAGCCATGGAAATAAGTTGTAAGTCAACTGAGCAGTGCAAATTTAATATTTTTTAAATAGATGTTAAGCGGTTGGTTTCAAGGTGTGAAGCAGAACTGCAGTTTTGAGGGGTGGGGTTTTGCATACCACAGACTACTGGTGGTTCTTGACCCTTTTCTGAAACTAATAAAACAGAGTATTTCAAGCCTTTTGAAGAGTTGGAGGAAAATATGAGGAAATGCCTCCTAATGGCCACAGGTCCTGTTAAACAATCAGTCAGTGGTGCAAATTGGAGAACTAAAGCTGAAGGTAACATTAAAATACAGGCTATGATCTCTAAGTAGAATGATTTAAGGTTTTAGGTTTAATATTTAAACTTTAAGGGATGGCTAAAGTCTCATTTTTAAAGACTGAAGTATGGATTATGCTTTTTATGCTGTTAGACTTAATTCAGATCCATTAACTGATCCAGTTTTCCATGTAGCTGTGTGGTGCTGGTGTATAAATAGCCAGGAAGGGGCAAGAGAAGGATGAGTAAGGTCTTTATGCTGGTGTGAAGAGGTACTCCCGCCCACAGGTCTGAAACTACAGTCCTGGTCCAGCATCAGTTTGGCTGAAGGGTGCTCAGATGCTGGGACAATCATATCTATAATAAAGCTACTTGTGCAGACAAAAGTCTCTTAACTGCACTTGTAAGAAAATCCTTTGTCATTATAGCTTATTCGCAATTTAAACCATACTGGCAAATATTTAAACTACACTGGTGAAAGAGTTTCCTTACTCGAATGAATAACCATCTTAGTTGAGAGTCAGCCAAAATAGCTGTACCAGGAGAGAGTGGCTGGGAGCACAGATCAAATTAAATTTGTGCTGCCATCAAGAAGGAAGTTGCACTTGCTAATCTGGCTGGGAAGTAATCCAGTAAAACAGACTGGCCAGCCCCACCGATTAGCTTCCTGGCCTGCCGGCTGTGGCAGCAGGCACATGAGTGCTGCAAGGAATGGAGCAGGAGCCGAGTTCAAAATAAGCTCTCAGAGTATAAATAATTAACCTAGCTGTTAATCTGAAGTTCTGCAAGTAGTATGGTGTGAAAGAAAAATTACCAGGATGCTTTATCTACCCTGCACCCTCTCTTTCTCTGCAAAAGTTCATGTGCTGCTTTCTCCCATGCTCTCTAGTAGCAGTTTTAAAGCAGTAGTATGTGCGGTTTGAGATGTTACTAAGCTGGGAGAGACTTTGTTTCTCAGCTGTAAAAAGTCTGGGGGTTCTACCAAAAGCTGTCAAAATCTGGGGGTCACAAGACTGCTGAAGAGCCAAATGTTAACTTACAACGGTATCACCCTTGTTTCTATTAAAAAGTTAATCCAGGTATGTACTTTTTTATTATGAAACTCAACAGTAAGGTCTGCTTCCATGCTCTATGGGGTGGAAACATCTGCAGGGACTTTGCTGCTTGCTGCAGAAGCAATAATCTCTTATGGTACTTTTCAAATCTGTCCATAATTAAGGAAATGCAAACTAAGGAATTTATTGCAGGAGATTCCTAGATTCTAAGTCTTTGCAATAGGGAGAGAAATTTAAGGTAATTAAGGCAGATGGTAACTTAAAACAGGACATTTACTACTGTATATACAGTGGGAGAGAAATGGTTAGCTTGTTATTTGTGTATATTGTGCAGCCATGTTCTGAGTATTTCCAGAGTACACAAATTGCATGGCAGAGGACTGACCTGGCCCTTTGAAAAGCCTGCCTTCCTCTTCTGGACTGGTTTCCAGTAGGCGGTCTCTGGAGTGAAGAGTGTTCAAGGTGTATTTGTCAGTGCCAAGACGTTGCAGGTTACCTGTGGCAGCAAGATGTTTCCTTAAATGCTGCTGAAAGCAAATAGTAATTTTCTCTGTCTCTTGAGAGTACTTCCTCTGCAATTCAGGCAACTATCTAACTCCCAGCTGAGGATAAAATACTAGCATTACAAAAAAAAGCTTTTGTTTTTGTTTTTGTTTTTTTTAAATATTCCATCTCTAGTTACATACATTCTTGTCCCAGGCCTGTATGGCTGATAGGAGGGGCTGGAGTGGAGAAATAAAAGGAGCTTTCTGGCTTGGGGTGGTCTAGAGTTGCATTAGATGTGGGAACTGAGCAAAGGAGCCTTACACTGGAAGAGGCAAGGGAGGAGCTTTTATTTCATGTATATGTTTAACAAGAAGCTAAGATTGGTGTCAAAGGGGTTCTGCAGTCACTTTGCCAAAAAAGAAAAGCAAGCTTCATTTTTTTCTGTTGTACAGTAGGGTTGCTCTTAAGGGAACTGAAAAGTGTTGGAAGTACATAGATGGTGTCAGAAGGCACAATAGCAAATCCAGTGGTGCAGTAAGATGGTTTGCATTCAGTATGATAATAAATAATCTGTGTGTGCTGCATAGTTAGCCTCTAGATGCTGCTCTTCAGTACAAGAACCACTGAAACTGCACTGGAACAGTTTGAACAAAACACAGCTAAGAACTCTGAGATTTGTGAATTCATAAAATATCTGTGATTGTTAAAACAAACTTTTGCACCAGAGCACAAGTCAGCCCCTGGGAGGGAGAACTTTTCCTCCTGGAACATCTTACTCCCAAACACTCTGGATGATAACATCTGCTGGTGGCTGAGAGAGCTGGAGGACACTGAAGGACTGCAAGAAGTGGATCATTACAGTGATTCAGATTAATTTTTAAGAAATAGGTTGTAATTAAACACCTAGGCAGCCTGGAGAATGTAGCAGCTGTGCTGTGCTAGATACAATAGCCCTGAGGCATGTGAATATTGGCAATTAACTTGTAACACAGTAGGGATACCTTTAAAAAAAAAAGTCCAATTATAGTCCAATGTACTTCTGTAGAGGTAATTTTTCAAACAACCTTGCTTTCTCTGCTATGGCTTCCCTCCTGTATTTTTAACTTTCTCTGCTGTGTCCTGCAACTTTGCAAATACATTTCTTAAACAGAGACAAATTTGTGAAGTGTGCACCGTACCCACAGCTGACGACCTTGATCTCCGGCTGCGGCGCACATGCCTCCAGCTGCTGTGGGGCAGCCGCTGCGAGCTCACCTTCATCCAGTGAGCGTACAAAACCAGTTGCCGGCTTGGGGGAATTCAGCAGTATGCTGAATCTTTGGGCTCCAGTTTAGGGACAGTTGTTGCCTGCCTTGCTTTCTGTCCCTGTGCAAACCCTTTGGTCCTTGCGCTGGAGGAAGGTGCAGCAGCGTGGGTGTCGGGGACAGCAGTCGCAGCCCCCAGCTGAGGAGCTTTTCTGCAGCAGGTTGGTGACAAATTCCTGCTGGGTGGCAATGAAACCAGCATGGTGCCCAGCACTCAGGTGCACACGGGTGAGCTGGTGCGTGAAGGTGAGCTGCATGGATTTGTGGGAGCCGATATTAAGTTCTTAGAAAAACTGCTTATTAAGCAGACATTAAGTTCTTAGAAAAAAGGCCAGAGAGAAAGAAGGAAGGAGGGGCGAGAAGACTGAAACTAAAAGAATGTCTTCTCCCTTAAGGTTATCCATTTGTCTACATGTCAACATAATCAGTAAAATGTATGTATTTGAAATGGTTTTTGTGTAGTAAAATATTTAATATTTTTTGCAAGGCAGCCACATGTAGTCACATGATTTCTGTAGAAAGGCATCTTAATTTCTTTCTTGAAAGGGACATTGGGCACATTCTGTAGTATAGATCTAATGAAGGAGGAGGAGGAGGTTTAGTCCTTGAAGGAAACAGCATTTTACAAAAAGAATTCTAGTATTAAAATGAAAACAAATCAGCGCTGAGATTTTTCTCACGTTTAAGAGCAGTTTTTTGAAGTTTCAAATTAGTCATGTAGGTTTCTGGAGCACTTTTGTCTCCTTGAAGGTGCAGGCTGGAAATCTACATTAACACAGACAAAGAAACAAAGTTTTAAGCTTGGGAGCAAGCTCACCTGGGCAGAAGCCACTGTAGCAAAGATCCAAATCATACTATGGCAAAAATTGTCCCTCTTGGGATTTGTAAATGTGGAAGTTACATTGTCGTGGTTTAACTCCAGCCAGCAACTAAACACCACGCAGCCGCTCACTCACTCCCCCCCACCCAGTGGGATGGGGGAGAAAATCGGGAAAAGAAGCAAAACCCGTGGGTTGAGATAAGAACGGTTTAATAGAACAGAAAAGAAGAAACTAATAATGATAATGATAACACTAGTAAAATGACAACAGCAATAATGAAAGGATTGGAATGTACAAATGATGCGCAGTGCAATTGCTCACCACCCGCCGACCGACACCCAGCCAGTCCCCGAGAGGTGAATCCCTGCCCCCCCACTTCCCCGTTCCTATACTGGATGGGACGTCACATGGTCTGGAATACACCGTTGGCCAGTTTGGGTCAGGTGCCCTGGCTGTGTTTTGTGCCAACTTCTTGTGCCCCTCCAGCTTTCTCACTGGCTGGGCATGAGAAGCTGAAAAATCCTTGACATTAGTCTAAACGCTACTGAGCAACAACTGAAAACATCAGTGTTATCAACATTCTTCGCTCTGAACTCAAAACATAGCACTGTACCAGCTACTAGGAAGACAGTTAACTCTATCGCAGCTGAAACCAGGACAGTATCCACCCCTTATTCTATACCATTGACGTCATGCACAGTTCCCATACCTTTGGTTACATCCTGATCAATCATCACCTTTCCATCCCTTTAAGACATATGAGCAATGATATATATATATATTTATACACACACAGAGATATCATTCCTTTAGTTCATGGGTCATGTTCATAAAATGTTCATTGAGTTCATTTAGTTTCCGACTCTGGGCTCCATCTGTCATACCAGTCTTTCTGGGCAGGAGGGATGGTGCAAAGTCCTCTCAGTCGGTAGAGCAGGATTGGGCTTCAGTGCGGTGTGACGAGCAGGTGACATTTGGCGCAGCAGGAGGATGGTGTGCACCATTGGATTGTTGCATGCTGGAGTCAGTTCTGGTTCCATCACTACTGCGCTTTGCTCAGTTTTATCACAGTTCTTTTCTTGCTTGATCTAAGTGATTCTTACTATAGTACTATGGATATAGCACATAATTATAGTAAGGATAACATACAGTAGCAGGGTTATATAGCAACTAATATACAGTTTAATTCTGGCTGTTCTCACCTAAAATTAAATCCCCTTGAGGCACACATCGGACTTCCCCATCTTTTCGCATCACCCACCAAGTGCACCCAGGCCCTTGAGCAAAAGCAATCCCACGAATGGGTTTACCTTTGCCTGAGGCAGGAGTAACCCAGACTGTCTTCCCTAACATATTTTTTATGTGCACTACAGGGACTTTATCCCCTTCTACAGTATGTAAAAATTCTGACTGGGCAGGGCCACCCCGATTGGCAGATCCTCTGGTGTTGACTAACCAGGTGGCTTTTGCTAAATGTGTATCCCAATGTTTGAAAGTTCCACCCCCCATTGCTCTCAATGTAGTCTTTAACAGTCCATTGTATCGCTCAATTTTCCCAGAGGCTGGTGCATGGTAGGGGATATGATACACCCACTCAATGCCATGCTCTTTGGCCCAGGTGTCTATGAGGTTGTTTCGGAAATGAGTCCCGTTGTCTGACTCAATTCGTTCTGGGGTGCCATGTCGCCACAAGACTTGCTTTTCTAGGCCCAGGATAGTGTTCCGTGCGGTGGCATGGGGCACAGAATATGTTTCCAGCCATCCAGTGGTTGCTTCCACCATCGTGAGCACATAGCGCTTGCCTTGGCGAGTTTGTGGGAGTGTGATATAGTCAATCTGCCAGGCTTCTCCATATTTATATTTCAGCCATCGCCCTCCATACCACAGGGGCTTTAACCGCTTGGCTTGCTTAATTGCAGCACATGTTTCACATTCATGGATAACCTGTGCAATAGTGTCCATGGTCAAGTCCACCCCTCAGTCACGAGCCCATCTATATGTTGCATCTCTTCCCTGATGGCCTGAAGCATCATGGGCCCACCGAGCCATAAATAGCTCACCCTTATGTTGCCAGTCCAGGTCCACCTGAGCCACTTCAATCTTGGCAGCCTGATCCACCTGTTGGTTGTTTTGATGTTCTTCAGTGGCCCGACTCTTGGATATGTGAGCATCTACATGACGTACTTTTACAACCAGATTCTCTAGCCGGGATGCAATATCTTGCCACAGTGCGGCAGCCCAGATGGGTTTACCTCTGCGCTGCCAGTTGCTCTGCTTCCATTGCTGTAGCCACCCCCACAGGGCATTTGCCACCATCCATGAGTCAGTATAGAGATAGAGCACTGGCCACTTTTCTCTTTCAGCAATATCTAATGCTAGCTGGATGGCTTTCACCTCTGCAAACTGACTCGGTTCACCTTCTCCTTCAGCAGTTTCTGCAACTTGTCGTGTAGGACTCCATACGGCAGCTTTCCACCTCCAATGCTTTCCCACAATGCGACAGGATCCGTCAGTGAACAGGGCATATTGCCTCTCATTTTCTGGCAGTTTATTATACAGCGGGGCCTCTTCAGCACGTGCCACCTCCTCCTCTGGCGACATTCCAAAATCTTTGCCTTCTGGCCAGTCCGTGATCACTTCCAAAATTCCTGGGCGACTGGGGTTTCCTATGCGAGCCCGTTGTGTGATCAGTGCAATCCACTTACTCCACGTGGCATCAGTCGCGTGATGTGTAGAGGAGACCCTCCCTTTGAACATCCAGCCCAGCACTGGCAGTCGGGGTGCTAAGAGGAGCTGTGCCTCAGTACCAACCACTTCTGAGGCAGCTTGAACTCCTTCATATGCTGCCAATATCTCTTTTTCAGTTGGAGTATAGCGAGCTTCGGATCCCCGATATCCTCGACTCCAAAACCCCAGGGGTCGGCCTCGGGTCTCCCCAGGTGCTTTCTGCCAGAGGCTCCAGGTAGGGCCATTCTCCCCAGCTGCAGTATAGAGCACATTTTTAACATCTTGTCCTGTCCGGACTGGTCCAAGGGCTACTGCGTGAACAATCTCCCGTTTAATTTGTTCAAAGGCTTGTTGTTGCTCAGGGCCCCATTGAAAATCATTCTTCTTTCGGGTCACTTGATAGAGAGGGCTTACAATCAGACTGTAATTTGGAATATGCATTCTCCAAAACCCCACGACACCTAAGAAGGCCTGTGTTTCCTTTTTATTAGTTGGTGGAGACATAGCTGCTATTTTGTTAATCACATCCATTGGGATCTGACGACGCCCGTCTTGCCATTTTATTCCTAAAAACTGGATCTCCCGTGCAGGTCCCTTGACCTTACTTTCTTTTATGGCAAAACCGGCTTTCAGAAGGATTTGGATTATTTTCTTCCCTTTCTCAAAGACTTCTTCTGCCGTGTTGCCCCATACGATGATGTCATCAATGTATTGCAGGTGTTCCGGAGCTTCACCTTTTTCCAGTGCAGTCTGGATTAGTCCATGGCAAACGGTGGGGCTGTGTTTCCACCCCTGGGGCAATCGATTCCAAGTGTACTGGACACCCCTCCAAGTAAAGGCAAATTGTGGACGACACTCTGCTGCCAGAGGGATTGAGAAAAACGCATTAGCAATGTCAATTGTAGCATACCACTTGGCTGCCTTTGACTCTAGTTCGTATTGAAGTTCTAGCATATCTGGAACGGCAGCACTCAGCGGTGGCGTAACTTCATTCAGGCCGCGATAGTCAACTATTAGTCTCCACTCCCCATTAGACTTTCGCACGGGCCATATGGGACTATTAAAAGGTGAGCGAGTTTTGCTGATCACTCCTTGGCTCTCCAGTTGGCGAATCAACTTGTGGATGGGAATCAGAGAGTCTCGGTTGGTGCGATATTGCCGCCGGTGCACCGTCGTGGTAGCAATTGGTACTTGTTGTTCTTCAACCCTCAGCAACCCCACAATCGAAGGGTCTTGAGAGAGACCAGGCAGGGTAGACAGATGTTCCGTGCCCTCCGTCTCCAAGGCAGCTATACCAAAAGCCCATCGATACCCCTTTGGGTCCTTAAAATACCCTCTCCTGAGATAGTCTATGCCAAGGATGCACGGAGCCTCTGGACCAGTCACAATGGGGTGTTTCTGCCATTCATTCCCAGTTAGGCTTACTTCAGCTTCCAATACAGTTAACTCTTGGGATCCCCCTGTCACACCAGAAATAGAAATGGGTTCTGCCCCTTCGTAACTTGATGGCATTAAAGTACACTGTGCGCCGGTGTCTACTAGAGCCTTATACTCCTGTGGGTCTAACGTGCCAGGCCATCGAATCCACACAGTCCAATAGACCCGGTTATCCCTTTCCTCCACCTGGCTGGAGGCAGGGCCCCTCTAATTCTGGTCAGAGTATCCAGTATTCACTTCTCGTAAAATTGGCTCAGAAGTCCCTTCAAGAGGATCAGAAATAAGATCAGCCCTTCTACTCTGTTTGGAAACCGGAGCGGCATTTTTCCTGGTAGAATCCCCTTTTGTGGTGGTTTTTCCTCGCAGCTCACGTACCCGTGCATTTAGGACCGAGGTAGGTTTTCCATCCCATTTCCTCATGTCCTCTCCACGATCACATAAGTAAAACCACAGGGCACCTCGTGGTGTGTACCTTCTATATTCTCTCTCTTGGGCAGAGGAGCGCTCACTCCTAATAGCTGAGACATTGGTCCTTACAGGTGGGCAACAGGACATCTCCTCTTTGAATTGCTGGAAATCCTCGGACAGCTTCTCCACAGCCGAAATGCAGGCTTGTAGGGAGGAGGAGAGATTTTCTTCGTATTGACGGAGTTGGCGAGCCACTTCATCCACTGTCGGTGCCTCTTCGTCTTTCCAGGTCATTATTGCCAGTGAGTTGGCATAGGACGATGGTGCGCTCCGTACAAACTTCCGCCACATGGGTCGTGTGCATTGGACTTCGTCTGGATCTTTGGGTAATTGTGGGTTGTCCGGATCATGATGAATTGTCTCTAGCACAGCTAATTCCCTCAGATATTGGATACCTTTTTCCATGGTTGTCCACTTGCTTGATTGACAGATAACATCTTCCTAAAGGGGTACCTTTCCTTCACACTTGACAGGAGTCGCCTCCAGAGGCTGATGGCTTGTGTCCCTCTTCCAATTGCCTTGTCAATGCCACCTTCCCTGGCAAGCGATCCCAGCTGCTTGGCTTCCCTACCTTCTAATTCCAAGCTATTAGCCCCATTGTCCCAGCATCGGAGGAGCCAGGTGATAATATGCTCACCTATACGGCGGCCAAAATCTTTTCGCATATCCTGCAGCTCACTCAAGGATAGGGACCGGGTTATTACCTCTGGTTCTGCCTCTTCCTCCTGTTCCCATGATGACCCTGGTTCGCCTTCATCCTTCGCTAAGCGAACTGATTTTTTTGTATATTTCTTTTTCTGTACGGGGGCAACTGATACTGGTGCAGGTTGGTCCCCTGGTTCAGTTGCAGTACCGCTCGCCGGGTCTTGGATAACCGCAGAGTCTGTTGCCAAGGTTTGGGTAGCTGCCGTGCTCATTGCCGAGGCTGGAGGGGCTGCAGTGCCTGTCGCTGAGGTTTGGGTAGCCACAGTGCTCGTCGCCGGGGCTGGAGGGGCCGCAGTGCCCGTTGCCGAGGTTTGAGTGACCGCAGTGCTCATCGTTTTGTTGTTAGGTCCAGAGACCTTCTCTTCCCCTTGAGGGTACTGAGTGGTGTCGAACAGGGCTCGATAGGCATGGGCCAGGCCCCAGCACGTTGCAGTAATTTGTATCTCTCTGGAGCTGCCGGGGTGACAGCATACCTTTTCCAAATATTTTACTAGTTCTTCTGGATTCTGCACTTGTTCAGGGGTGAATTTCCAAAACATGGGAGGTGCCCACTTTTCTAGGTACTTGCCCATACTACCCCACACACCCTGCCACTCATAATTATCCAGCCTTGGGGCAGATCTCTGGGTGATTTTCTTAAATAGTTGTTTAACCTTAAACGAGAGCTGAACCACATTCAGAAGCATGCTAATTCCTAGCAGTAGGGCTAGGACCGTGCTGGTCCCAACATCCCAAGAGTATTCAAATTTTTCAAAATTCTCAAACACCATTGTAACTGGACTGAAGGAGAAAGGAGAGGGGAAGAAAGGTATCCCACCCATAGACTGGTTTTCCAAGGAGGAAAGGTAAATGGTATAATTATTAATAGATTCCCACAGATGGCTTCCACAGTATAAAGGTGACAATGCTGAGTGCAAGTACCGGATTAATCCCACAGCCGACGACTTTATCATACCATAAACCAGTGTTATACAATACATCAAAGCGAAAACCTTAATCCACCTCCCACGGATGATAAGCAGCAGAAGAGGGACTACATACAGCAAGCGAGGTGATACATAACAGAACTTTAAAAACCAGAGCAACAACTCTAAGAACACATAAATCAACATAATGACCAGCGACTATTAGACCGATATAATGAATGCTTATAACAAATTTGTTTTAACAAGCTCTGGTCAGGTTTGTTGTTATCTCAACCCTTCGTGCCCCACGTTGGGCGCCAAAAAGGACTGTCGTGGTTTAACCCCAGCCAGCAACTAAACACCACGCAGCCGCTCACTCACTCCCCCCCACCCAGTGGGATGGGGGAGAAAACCGGGAAAAGAAGCAAAACCCGTGGGTTGAGATAAGAACGGTTTAATAGAACAGAAAAGAAGAAACTAATAATGATAATGATAACACTAGTAAAATGACAACAGCAATAATGAAAGGATTGGAATGTACAAATGATGCGCAGTGCAATTGCTCACCACCCGCCGACCGACACCCAGCCAGTCCCCGAGAGGCGAATCCCTGCCCCCCCACTTCCCTGTTCCTATACTGGATGGGACGTCACATGGTCTGGAATACACCGTTGGCCAGTTTGGGTCAGGTGCCCTGGCTGTGTTTTGTGCCAACTTCTTGTGCCCCTCCAGCTTTCTCACTGGCTGGGCATGAGAAGCTGAAAAATCCTTGACATTAGTCTAAACGCTACTGAGCAACAACTGAAAACATCAGTGTTATCAACATTCTTCGCTCTGAACTCAAAACATAGCACTGTACCAGCTACTAGGAAGACGGTTAACTCTATCCCAGCTGAAACCAGGACATACATGAAACATGGCAGAGTGTCCCTGCTGAGCAAAGCAGTGCCTTTCCTCAGTAGCAGGGGTTTGCCTCTTGGCAGATAAAGTGTTGCTCTAAAGAAACTGTGAGTAAGCTCCAGAAAATGGATTAATTGGAAATGTCACTCAAAAAAATAGTAAGAGCTTAGCTTGGAGGGCCCTGCAACTGTTAATTTTTAAATCCTTTAATCCTGTTGTAGAGACTAGTGGCGTGAGCTGGGCAGTGGTGTGGATGCCTGCATGGGGCAGCAAGCAGATTCCAGCTCAAGCTTGTGAGCTACCAACTCTTAGCCTTAAAAGTAAGGCTTTGAGGGAAAGCTACTGGTGAGATGGTAAGGTTGGAACGATTCTGAGAAGAGACAAAGGAGAGAGAGGACTTGAACACATCTGCTGAGCGGAAGCACCTAAAAATACAGTGCTCGTGTCAACCTAATGATGTGATGCTGTACTATGGAAGAACAAGAGGAGAGTGGGTAGAAGTGTTCAGAAAGAGAAGAGATTAGGTGACTCAGGCTCAGAGAGCAAAATACATCTGGCCTGATTTGAGGGTACAATAACAGCACACGGTATCAGCGGGAATGATGGAAAGGAGGAGGACAGAAGCGACAAAAAGCTATGAGCCAGAGAAATTGGAGTGAGTCCATACAGGAACTTCAGGAGAAAATTACGAAAACTGTTCTTATGTTACAGAGCCAATGAGGATATGTCAGAGAGAGAGAGACGGTAATGATAGATCCAGAAATCAATTACCAAGAGGAAGAGATTAAAGTCAAGGGTCTGAGTTATTCTAGTGGATATTCTCTATTATTAAACTCATTAGATGGTAAGAAATTACAAGCCAGTTTGAGGATGTAGAATTCAAAATGACATTTTAAAGTAGGCTGCAGAGGGTCAAGAGCCCTTGACGCTCATCCTGAGGTGCTCCAGCCTGGCTGGTAGTGACACAGGCCAAAGCACAGCGTGCTGTTCTGTGTGCATGTGAGGCCAGCGTGCTGGTGCATGCGTGAGGGTCTGCAGCTGTGGGGTGTGCTGGGAGAGCTCCCTCTGCAAAGGGGTGAAAGGCAGGAGGCAGGAACAGCATACCCCTGGGTGCCACAAAGCATGCTTGTGTTAACACCCTCATCTGCCTGGCTTTCACCAGGTCACACAGGTGCTTGACTGGAACTTGCCAGCATTCATCTGAGTGTGTTTTAAGTCTTGGCTTTTTTCTTGTCAGTTAAAGGTGGAAGCTTCTTTTCGTTTGAGAAGATTTAGAAGTACTCTTTCCATTCTTTTGTTTCCAAACAGCTTGCAGTAAGAAAACTTTACTGTTTTATCCCAAAGTCTCAAATTTCAAAAGCATAAAAATTCTAAGACTTAACCTCTACAGAACATTGTTCTTCCACTTCTGTTTTCTGTATCCTCTGCTAAGACTTTTTTAAATTCAAGAGGACCCTGTACCAACTCAGTCCATCCTTCCTGGGATTTGCTTTAGCATATCCAACCTGGCATCTGCATGAGTGTCACTGTATATAGGTAAATAAATAGGTTTGGTGTCCTCACTGTCCTGTTCACTGCTATACTTACAGACACTTCTCTGCCCTTTGGTGCTAAATCTAACTGCAACAAAGAAGTTGTTGGTTTGTCTTTTAGCTAGTGATGCTCTAGGAAAGGAGGACCCTTCTGCAAATGCCATTGCTGTACATTTGCTGCAGTGATGTTGTTCATGCAGATGGCCTAGAAGAAAACTTTTTTTTTTTTTTTAATTTCTTCTGTAGTTTTCTGCAAGGCTAGCCCTAGCTCTCTGCATCCATGTGGGACTGGCACAGTCAAATGCCCTGGCTGGCTCAGGGAAAGCAGCAGGAACATGCTTGTGGAGACAGGCTTCTTGCTGGCAGTCACCCATTAGGTTAGCTTTGCTGTGTTTTAAGAGCACACCTTGTCATATTAAACTGACACTAGTGTTGTTAAAAGTCTGTCCTAATACCTGTGTCCTAAAAAGTCACATCACCGCTGGAGAGTTAGGCACTTGAAAGCGGGAGGTCCCATATCACATCATCCACTACATAACTCGGGTGAAAAATCTGCCCGTGAGGGAAGATTCTGGGGGTTGGTTAAATTTGTCTTTGAATTGTGTGCAAACATAGATTAAATTGCTTTCTCTATGAAAGCTTAGAGCAGAGGCAGAAAGAGCAAATTTCCTGCAGCTGCCATCAAATAAGAATGATCTGCTCAGACACTCCTGTCTTTTCCACGTGGATCCAGAAAACAGGCTTTCTGCATCTCCATTGGCCTAGGGAGATGCATTTGACATTGATGGTAAAACTTCCTGCATGCTTCTGTTAAAATAATGCAAATTCTGTAGGCTAAACAAGCAACTACTCAACTTCCAGAACTGGAAAATAACTCTTCTGCAGTGGCTTCTGACACCACCTTTTTTACACATCACCTTTGACAAAGCCTATTAAATAGTGGATTCACTGAAGACAGGGTGGGGGGTTAACTTTTTTTTTTGCTTAAACAGGAAAGGACAAAGGTGATGATACAGATGGTAAAGCGGTGTGAGAAGGCAGCTGTGAAGTAATGTGGAGAGGAAATGTAGAAGGAGAGGCTTTGGAACAAACAGCTGGTCACTACAGAGCAGAAAATTTGGTCAAGCCTGGTGGGGAAAACTGAGCATTCACCTGTCTATGCCTTAGGTGCATCTTAGCTTGTTTTTTCCCATTTAGTGCCTGTGTTCTCCCAATACTGTTTCCTGGCGGTTCAGGAGGAGCACTTGTGGGTGGTACTGGTAACATTGCAGGGATGCTAAAACTTTTAGGCATGAATGGATGTTATTTACCGCATTGTAAATCCTCATCCACAACTTATCTCTGTTATCTTATGAAACAGACCAGTGATATTCTTTGAGTGTTTATCAATTGTGGCCTTAGCTAGAATAGAAGGAGGCAGCTAAGAGACGTATTAAGACTGGAGCTGGGTGTTAGCTGAAACTGGGTCACTTCTCTGAAGGATGCTGAGCAGCAAGAAGGCAGTGGGAAGAGCAGTGAGGGCTGCACGTGTTGGGTGGGATATATGGGGGAGCTGGCACAAGGTTTAGCACAGCTGCCTATGTGGATGTGTTTTCTGGCAGCGGAGAGAGTATTTCATGTGACGGGCTTCTTGCATAAATGGGGAAAGAAGTATGTGCAAGGATAAATCGTTTCAGGCATGTGAGGAGAAAAACGATGCCCTGCCTTCCTGTGCTAGTATATATTCTGGGAAATATATAGGCTGCAGACTTGCCAACTCAGACCAGTTAGTTAACGTGTTTGAAGTAGGGCAATGTTAGGGGAAAGGTGCATGGTTCATTTTATTAGGATGGTGCCTAAACCAGGGGGAGAGATTATTGTGAACTGTGTTCTCATCCACCTGCTTTCAAGGTAGCCTCTTCCCTTGTCTGGACGTGACCAGGGTGACTCTTTGGATAAGGTGTGCAAACATGCAGCTTCTCTTCAGAGCTTTCTCATCTCCTTTCTTGCCCGATTTGGTTGGCTGCTGGTAAGGTTACAGCAGATTTAATGAAGGATTGTGGCAAGGACTTCACTATTTCTAGAAGAATAGTGTAGGTCAGCTGTAAATAATGGTGGGTGTTTGCTGTTCAGAAATCTCCATCTTTGCTGTAAAAGAATATAGTAAATTTCTTTTCAATGTATTGCAGGCCATGTACCAGCCAGGATGCTCTTTATACATGGAAGGTTGAATACAGATCAAAAGCAGCTTCTCTGAAACAAATGTGCTGACAATGGGCTTGCAATGCTTCTTCCTGATGCAAACAAAAATCTATTTTCTATTATGGATTAATGGTGTTCCAATGTGTACTTTTTTTAATACAGGCTCCTTGACCTTCTTCTGCAAGTATGGCTCAAATAGGAAAAACAAACTTTTTGCCACTACGCTTATCTCAAGCTGAATGCAGTATCTTAATTCTGATTAAACCAAAAATCCTTGAACTGCCTATTGAACTTTTCAGAACCATATAATATAAATTTACAGTGTAAAAACTGGTCTGTTTATTCAAAACAGGAGGCTTATTTGCAGAAGCTGCTGAGTCTATAAACTACTTCAAAATGTTATTTTGTCTTGCAAGATACAGAAAGAAATGGCAACTATGTCAACGGCAGTAAAACTTGATCTTAAGGGCTCGAGGTGACAGGAGTTTTTGCAAACCCAGGTGTTGTCAGCAAGTTTATCCTGTTCAAGTATTGCCTCCTCGAGGTTGCTGAAAATGTGTTAGTACCCTAGGAACACTTTCTAGACTGCGTATTGCCTAGCAAGAGCCCCATGCTTTAAAAGAGTGCCTCTGTAAGATAAGTTTACTTGATTTGTCAGGGAATGAGGTAATCTTTGCAAAGAAGCAAGGAGGGAGCCTTGAAATCTCTTCAGGTGGAAGCCGGTAGCTGGCATTTGGTAGAGGACAGTGCACCAGGGCTGGGGTTTGCTCTGCATGGCTGGCTGCTGAAGCATCCTGCTTCTCTGGAGCAGTGCTGTGCGATGTGGTGGTGGAAGGGGGCAAGCATGGTGGAAGCATCTGGCGAGCCAGAAAGTGGATCAAGGGCAGCAGCTCCTGCGTGCAAGTCTCACATCATGGTCCTGCAGTTTAACCTGCTGTTTCTTGTTGCTGTAGTCACGTCGGTGTACCCCAGTATTGCAGAAGCATGATCCTGCGGGCTTGTGTTGGTTGGATGTTCAACTGTAACCTGCAGATCATTTTCTGTACAGGTGCTGCCCTGTGTGGGGTTTTTACTTCAAAATGAGGTACCTTGCACAGCCTCTTTTGAAGGCTATTATACACCTATTTTCAGACCTCCATCCCAGCTTTTCAAGACGGCTGTGAATTTTAACTCCATCCTCATGCATTTTGTCCCTGCCAGCTTTATGTTACCTCCAGATTCAATAATTATTCTCCATTCCATGTCATAAATGTGTGGGCTTTCACTTCTGAACCGTAATACGGGAAATAGGCTCTGATTTAATTGCATTTAATATAACTTAAAATGCATTTTTTTCCCTCGGAGCTTGTCCTAAGTTGAACTTATTTTGAGCAAATCTTTTTTTTCCGTTGATCAGCCTGAAGAATGTATATGCATGAAATCACCTTAAACATTAGGAATTTCTGTACCTTAATATCTGTATTTAAAATTCTGGAAGAATTGCTGTTTTAAACCATAGAGTGGCTCAATGTGGTTTTATGCAACAACATGAAGACAGAAGCTGGCCTTAGAGCACATTTAAAAACATGCTTATTGGTGTTCCAAGCATACACAGCAACGTTACCTGCTTCCTTTTGCTAGGCTGTATGTATTGAGGGCCGGCCTTAGATTGATCATAGAATATATTTGTTCATTTTCCAAAAAGTATATCGGGCTAAAAAACATTACCTCTTCTACAGTGGGTTGAATTCAAATTGTCAGATTCACACATACACAGCTGCTGTATTTGTAGTAAAACCAGTATGCTGAAACATTCTATCAGTGGTAGTTAATTTTATAGAATGTAGATGAATTTTAGTGTCATTTGGGCCCCTGTGGTCGTCTTAGGTTGATGGTTACTCTGTAGCAATCTTCATAATCATTAAAAGGTAAAGCTGCATATATAATCCAAGCTTATGTGTTTGATAACTTACCTGATTTATTTCCATTCTTATATAAAATGCACAGATCGCTCTTTTAGGCATACTAGTACTTGCAGCTTAAGTAAAAGAATATGGTGTTCAGGTGACTTGTCTTTCTCCTACATGTCCAGTCACTGTCCCAAGCTGTTGGTAAGCTCTGCCAGTACTGACGATTAAAATACAAATGATGATGGAATTGTTTTGTAGCAGCACTTTGACATGCAAATGACATTGACATTTATGAAGACTGGCCAGTCTCACAAGCACAATATTAAGATAAAGATTTCTAAGGGGCTGTTCAGTATTGCTTTTGCGTGTCTAGCTTTGTCAGCTGTATTTAATACTCCATTAAAAATTCAAGGAAATTTCAGAAGAATAGCTTTTTAGATTTACTGCAAGCTAATTTTACCTTCAGAATAAAGTAGTTGGATGGCAGTAGTTTTTGTGTGCTTTGGCATTGTTTTGTATAGCAGCACACTGAAAAATGTGCTTATGCTAATAAACATTTTAATGATTTCTCATATTTACATTTTTAAGCTCCAGCAGAATGCAGCACACTCTGTGCTAAATGACTAGTTCAGCCAAGGAAATCAAGTTTTGTTACGTCTGACTAAACTTACAAAAAACTATTTACATTTCACATTTATGCAAATAATTGCATCTAGAGCTGAGTAAAAGAAAAAAGGCTTTTAGCGCCTGTTGGAGTTGAAATTTTTCTTTTATAGTTTAGGAAGTTTTACTCTTATAATTTGGATGTTGCTGGTTTTTTACCTTCTTGGAGCCGACTCCCGTATGTGCTTCATTAGGACTGAATAAATCACAAAGTCGGGGCAGTGACCAATGTGGTCTGTGCAAATTGCTCTCCTCTGTTTTGTTAGCTGAGCTTCGGTCCGTTTGATTATACTCAGGCGCTTGCATTTGAAGTTAAGCACGTGCATATTAATTCCACTAAATGGGAAAGGATGACTTGCTACTTGAATGCTTTGCTGAATTAGAGGCTGAGCAACTGTCACTTTTCCAGTTACTGCTGTGACAGACACATAGCCAGCACTACTTTCAGAGGGAGAATTGTGCCAAAGCAGTCTTTTTAGTGACATCATTGAAATCATATCAAAACTTTCAAAATACAGTTTCCCATTTAAAATTATGGTCCTAGTTAATTGTGAGCAAAGGAGTGTGGATTGAAGTTTTTACATGAACTTTTTTTTTCCTTTTAGCTTATTAAAATTCCCAGAGTTGATCTGCCAAATGAACAGCATACATTTAACTTCTACTTGTCAGATGTTGGCAAAGATAACCCTCAGGGAAGCTTTGACTGTATCCAGCAAACAGACTCAAGGTAAGTTTTACTTAACGTTTTCTTTCATGGCAAATTTAAGTAGATTCTGTGGCTTTGAGCATATAGCGAAAACCTTTAACAGAAGTATGCTCCTAGTGAAGAGCTGCAGTACAAAATTAATTCCTAGCAATAGCATGATTTCTTGCTAATTATAAATACTTGCCTTTACATAGAATTCTTTTTGGTTTTGCTGTTAAAAAAGTAGCCTTTTGAGTACTTTCTCACCTTTTAGTGCTATTTTTAAAAGCATTTGGAGCTCAGCATCATCCAAGCTAGACCAGATCCATTCTACAACCATATGTAAATATGACTATGGCTGGCAGCATGCTAGCATGCTGGCCGTGATGGATAGTTGTCTTATTTTAAGAACCACATAAGTCAGTGACCTTATCCATAATTGCATGACCATGGTGTTTCAGAACCCAAACGTAACACAGCAGCGTCTTGTCCTGGTCCTTTGAGTCAAAGTGAACAGTGTTAATGTCTACCAAAAAGGCAAGAAAACACCGTGCTTTTACATTAAGTGTGCTTTAGCTTGTAGAATATTATGTTCAGCGTAGTATTAATGTAGTCCAGTGGTGTTGAATAACTGCCCCATTTGATTAACTAGGACATTGCAGGCAGTTTGTCTGTTGATCTGGGAAGCTGATAGCAAACAGGTACACTGACACGTGTCCAAAAGGTGCTGCTCAGGTTCTCGGTCACAGGAGAGCTTCTGCCCTCGATTTCAAAACAGGGATTTGTCTAGATAGCGGGTTTTGGGAGCAATAAGAAAATGAGCTGATGTAATAGCTCTTTGCCTAACAGGATATCTCTCAGCAACCTCATCCTTCTCTTTCTCGCCTTGCGTTAGGTCTCTTCTACTACCATACAGCCTGTCAGTGAACTCACTTAACTGATGGGACTGGCAAAAAGCCAGACGGTTTAGCAGCAGACCTGGGGGAGCCTGGGGCAGTGTGGGTTTTGGGGTTTGGGGTTTTTTTGTCTTTTTTTTGTGTGTTTTTGTTTTTTATTAAACTGTATCCGAAAGGGCCCAGACAGCTGCCAAGGGTGGCACAAAGCGAGCGGCAGGAGTGCATGCTGGGGTGAGAGGTCCTGCCTCTGCTCCTGGCTTGCCTCTCTTGAGCATCTCTTAGGGCACTTTCTTCTTTGGGAAGGAGCACCTTCCATTGAATTAAATTGTATTTTTTTAAGTAAGATTAAATTTAAGCTGCTTTAGCTTTGAATCATTCTGAATAGCATGCCTAGGTAGTTTTAATGTGGTTTTACTAATCTCTCAAATCTAATTCAGACTAGCTTTCACGACGTCCTTTGTAGCCAGCTCTCAGTTAGTGCAAAGTGCCTGCAAGGTTAATGCAAAACTTGTGTAGTGTTACATGCAGAGTCACTTAAAAAAAATAAAAGCAGAAAGGGCTTCTGCAGGGTGTCTAGTCTAATTTTGTGCTCAAGGCAGGTCTAGCTTCAAAAATTGGCTCGGATTTTGAAAATGCCTAGCCCGAGGAGAGGGATTACACAGTGTCTCCATTAGTCCTTGGCCATTCCTGTGGTGAAAAAGCACATAAAGGCAGCGATGTTCAAGAAAATGGGCAATGGGTAAAAGCTGTGCTTTAGATGGCATGAAGGACCTTTTTTTCTGTTGTAAACGTGGTGACTTCAGAGCAAGGAATCAATACATACCTCTAGGCTATGGACAAAACTGTAGCTGTATCATCTTGAAATATTGGGCAGTGGCTTGGTCCAGCTTTGTGACTTGCAGAAACGACGTGGTGGGACGTGAGATTCTTGACCCTTCTTGGAGCCTTGATGGGGAGTTTTTAGGGTGGTTAAAGTGTTTAGGGTTAGCTGAAGCCGGTGTCCTTTCTCTGGTCAGACGTGGTGCAACGGTGGGTGCCGCAGGGGGTACTCGTTAAGGGTGGCGATGATTAGGCCGGTTTAAACGAAGCCACTGTTAGTCAGTCAAGGTGCCCTCCAGAAACACTTCCCGAAGCCCAACGCCTGACGCTGTGGAGGCGACCTCGCCATCCTTCCCCTCAGGCGGGGTTTTTCCTCTCAGTGCCTCTTCCCGAACACGAATCCTCCTCGGAGAACCGGCGGGTGGACCCGCAAGCCCTCCTCGGCACTGTCAAGTGCACAGAGCGGGCCACAAGGAGGGCGGACATCTTTGAAAGCAAGATGAGGGGGAGAGCAGGGCGCAGGCCGCGCACAGGTCTGGAGGGGAGGCTGGCTTGGCGCCGGGGGATACCACTAGCCCAGGGCCACCACCAGCCACCTGAGGGGTAGGAGAGGAGATGTGTCCTGAGCTGAGAGCCGGGCGGCCGGCGGAGAGCCTCTGGGGCAGGACCTGGCTGCCATGAGGGTGTCAGTGTAACTGCCTGAGTGGTCCTGGTAATTGTCATTGCAGCAGCCATCAGTGCTGCCCTCAGCCTTCCTCTCAAGTACGGTTATGTGAGGAAATTGTAATTATGCAGACAGGTAAATGTGATATAATTTGGATGTGTAGAGACAATCTGAAATGCATTTGTGCCCTAGTTCGCTGTGAGAACTGAAAAATGTTTTTCTTCACCTGTTAAGACAGGTTTTAAAGTTCCTGATACAACCATACTTCTAAACCTGAACTAGTGCTTGGGCTCAACTTTTTTCAATGTTTTTATAGTTCTGAAGCCTCGCAACTCAGTTGCCTGGGACCTATACAGAATAAAATTACAGTATGTGCAACAAGTGAGTCCTATCTGATGACCAAAGAGCGCATGACCCAGGCAGAAGAGGAGTCGCGTAATCGAAGTGCAAAGTTTATTAAACCTGGTGGACCATTTGTAGGTACGGTTGTATTTCATTTTTTACTGGATGTCTGTAAGTTTTTTAAACTCAGTAATTCATCTTTTCAGCGTGTATTTGGGAAAGGTGGCGTGCTCAGAGATCTCGTGTGTAGGTAGCTTGCCCTCATGTTGCAGATTTGCAGCCTCCTGTTGCTACTTTTGGACATTAGTCCTTCACTGTTCCCATACTGCTTGCCTGATTAAAATTTTGACCATCGAAATGAGGGTTTTTACCACCCCATGCACTTAGATTCTCTGGTTTAGTAGCTAATGTTTTGGTTTTGTAACAGTACTGTTAAGTACCTAAATACTGTGCTAAACCATTAACCTTAATTTGTAGTCTAAAAAAATTAACACTGGGGAAGTCTCATGTACAAATTCATAAGCTTAATATGAAAAACTTTGCTTTTCACACTTGCTAATGCTGATTAAATTTTATTTATTTTATGACGTGATCATTAATAAGCAACAATTACCACAAGACCATGTTTGTTTGGTTGGGTTTTTTTTAAAATGTTAAAGTAGGGTAATGTTGGCACCTTCCCATGGATTTCATTGTCTTCCATAAAACAAAAAGCGTTTAGGAAGTATCATTCATTATTAAACTGTTCTGAGTACCGTTTCCCTGAGGAGCCTAGCACTGGCTGCAGGTAGATGCAAGGTGAGCATCCACCTTATAGGCATTCAGTGGTACAGGCAGCAGTGGTCCTGCCTACAGCAGTGAGCTGAACCAGGTACATCTGTCTTTATTACGTAGAACAGGCTCTCACTTGGCTGCAGCTGCAGCCCTCTGCCAGCACAGACATCCCTGACGGTGATTGTGCAATGCTTGCTCTGCCACAGCTTACTGCAGAGCATTTTAAGCCAGCTCTGTCATGGCTTTTTGGAGATACAAAACTAAGTGTATGTGGCCTTGACGCTAAGGTAGCTTGGCATGGGTTGATACCAGGACACAGAGTTGGGACTGCTTCCCCTGTATTGTCTAAATTGCTCTTCTAACGGCAGTGTGAGAGGAGCCACATGTATTTTAAAACTCCTCGTTGGGGAAGTTCTATTTTACATGTCAATGATCTGCATGATTGTTGTTGGTGGTTTAAATAGATCTTAAGTGAATATTTAACATTAAATAAATGGGTCTGCAGACTGGCAGTAGGGCAATTATGATATTTGGGGGTACTTTTTTTGTTTCAGGCTGACATTGAGGAAGCTCGGGGAGGACAGGTCTAGTTGCTGGTAGGGCATGGGAGTGACTCTGCAACATGCTTCATGCAGTACAAATTAGGAACTCGGGTTGTTAATCATGTTAATGCTTGGTTATGTTTTCAGTTAATTTTTTTAAGTGATTCAGTGACATGACTTTAGGAGGTGTTTTGGATGAATGCTGCTTATATGATCAGCTGTGCTGGGGGGTTGTGTATCTACATTGGATTTAACTTGTCAAAACGTTTGAAATGGGTTCAATAAGCAACTGGCAAGTTCATACTGTTCTAAAAATGTAATTGTGTGTGTTTGCACTGTTAGGTTTGTTCTTAAAAAGCAGAAGGGCAAAGTCCAGGGAACATGCAGGGTGGAAAGGTTATAGAAGTTTGGCCTCCACTGCAAAATGGAAACAAATTTTTGCTATTCCTCAGGTCAAGCAGTACATAAGCACAGCTCAGTCTCTGTGTGTCTGATAGAGAGCAAGCTACAGATTTTCTCACCAGTACTCATTAAGTCTCCCTCATGTACCAAACATGAGTTGCTGGTTTCAGAAAAATGCCTGGTTTGTGTCACATCCTCTGTTGGATTGCAAACAATATTTACTGCAATAATTTTCTGTAATTTTCTGATAAAGCTTTCTTTTTTTTTTCTCTGTCTGATAGCAAATGCTATTTAAAAATGCAAGAAGTTTGGGTCTTTTCTGGAAAACTTGAGATTCAGGTTGGGTGGTGTTATTTTTAAATCCTGGATGCATCACTTGCAAACACTTGGATTGTTCTTCCGGTTGAGAAACATGTCTTTTTATAGAGTTTGATCCAAAATGCTGTGCAGGCCATGTTTTAAAACTTATCTGGCCTTGGTCCCAAGAATTGTTAAATATTTGGTGTATTGTTTCTGACAAACCTGGGCTTATTTAATAGGAGGGGAACATTTCAGCTTAAAATGTGGTGTAACTCAAGTGATTAACACCAAATGTTGGTAGTTGCTTTAAGCAGTGATGCAATTAATTGTGTAGAGTTGGTCTCCCTAGGCGTTAATGGGGAATCTTTTAATTAGATGAAAGACCTTTGCATCACACTTTAGAGTAGTCTTTAAAAAAAAAGAAAAAAAAAATCATCCCTGATTTGGGGTATTCAGTGCTTGAGCTTATAAACTGGAAAAATAATAAAAGCACCATCTATAGAAGTAATCAGTAAAGTCTTCCTACTGCTCAATGCATCTTTACTACCTGTGTTCTTATAGATCTTGAAATGCTAACTAGATACAGTTTTCAGCATTCATCTGGCTTGGTAAAGTCTTTTAAATGCACTTTCTTGTGTTCTCCCAACCTCCCATGTCACTTTTTTTTTTTCCCCCCCCTTACATTAGGAAGAAAAGTACAGGTGAAAAGAGGACCACAGAACATTCCAGATACTGTGCCCAAGACGAAGAAACCAGCACGTGTGACCTCTGCAAACACAGTACGGAAGACTCGTGCACATAATGCTATTTCTCAGCGACCATACAAGGAGAGGGTGATTCACTTACTGGCACTGAAGAATTACAAGAAACCAGAGTTACTTGCTCGCTTGCAGAGAGATGGTGTCAACCAAAAGGACAAGAATTCCCTTGCAACTGTCCTTCGGCAGGTGAGATCATGGAGTTTGTGCCAGCAATTTTTTCCTCCCGCTATTCATTTAATCATAATTTTGAGCTGTGTTACTCCAGTGTTTAAATTAGAAAATAATAAACAACTTATGTAATGCTCCTTGTTTGTTTTTCAGTAAACTTTATACAGATGCCCCAAACTGCAAGTCAACATGAGGAAAGAAAGACTGAAAAATCTGAGGGGAGTGGTTTTGTATTGCTAGAATGGCAGGAAGTAATTAACTATTTCTAGCTTTGTTGCTCCTAATGTCTTATTTTTTCCTCTCTCTCTTACTTGGACTGCTTAACTGCTTAATTGAGAGAAAATGCGATGTGTTGTCTCGATTGTGTGAAATAGTTTGTCATAGTACTTAATATTTCTTGTGACAAGTTTAGGAGAAGAGAAGTTTGGTAATCACATAGGTTAGTATTTCACTTGAATGTATTAGGTGGCCTGTCAATGGTACTTGTCTTCTCTTGATCTGTTAGATTTGCAATCCAGGGAGGGGTGTTCCAGCCAAACTGTAAATGAAAAAGCTGATGGTCTGATTCTGAGCATAGCGTTTCTTTGCTATGATGAGGATTGTGTCTTTATCTTACTGGAAACCTTTTTCTATTCAGTAGCTTTTCCAGTGCTCCTTTGAGCTAAGTGCCACCTGTATTTCGTTATCATATCTATCAAAATTATTGGTAAGCCTATAATGTTGTATAGGTTAAACTTTTATGCTGTGTGTTCAAGAGCGCCACTTACTAATTTTCTACTAAAATAGTTCAGAAAAGGTTTCTCAAAGTATTGTATGATGCAGTGGGTCCTCCCTTACTTCTTAAATTCTCACTATACCCATAGACAGTGGCTGAATAATGCATGTATTAATATGTAAAGTAGGAATTTTTCCTGTTTATCTAGGAAAAAAGTGGTTTGGGACCAATCAAAGTGAGTAAAATTCAACATTTTTACGGCTTTGGTTGATCTTACACTGAATTTTAAAAACTCATTCCCTGAATATGTTAAGTGTTGTTGCTTTGTTTGCCCAGTAAAATGGTAGGGTTTTTTCATCCTGAAGGCATACACAATTTAACAAGAGCCATGTTCTTACATACAAATTGAAGTAGTCAATTTATACTTTAAGTTGATTATAAAATTCCAAAAGCTCGGCTCCCTAAGAGGATAAAAGGTGCAAAAGTTTTCTTCTGCCCCATTATGCCTGTCAGTGTTTAAGGAGACTTTCTTGGAGTCTGTTTCCTGTATGTGGTGCGAACTACCTCGAGGTACTGGTTTGCATTCAGAAATGGTCGTATTAGCAGCATTACACCCTGAAAAGCCTTGCTCACGTTTGTCTTAGCTTCATAATGAATTTTTTTGTACAAGTCTAAAATCAGCAGCCTGAACTTGCTAAGATCTAATATGCACAGATTTGCTTCTCTTATAATACAGATTTAGTTCTCTTTTTAACAGGTGAATTACTGTTTCAGGGTATCTTTGTAACTCTTAATTTTTTTTTTAAGCTGCAGCCAGACAGACATGCACACAGACATGAAATAGCAGTATTTATCATGTTTAGGAGGAAAAAACAGGCAAAGCTGCAAAAAGTGGTGGTGGTGTGTTGATGAGTTATTCAGCATTTTGTGTCGAACAAATTGACAGACTGTTTTTCTTGGAGGCTTTCTCTGAAACTCTGAACAGGTGTCAGGTGATGAAGTCTAAACAAGCACTTTAGGTGTCAATGGTTTTACTAGCTCATTTTAACTTTTTGAGTATACTTTGTATTTTTCTTAAGGAAGATACAAACCCATTTTATTTTCAAAGCTATACAGCAAGGCATGCGCGCAACCTTCTCAGGACAATACTTTGCTGTAATGAACCTGTGTCTGCAAGATGAAGAGTGCATCTGGGCTGTACACCCCTCCTTAAACATTCTAGCACTAAATCTTGTTTTCACAATATAACTTGTTAGATAGGAGTACAGTTACTGTTTTCCCATTAGGTAAAACTTCGATATGGCTTAAAAGTAATGGGATAGGTGAATAATTCATCTTTGTACTACAGGAAGTTTAGTGCTAGTTAAGTTATCGTGTACAATTATTCAGTAGAAAGATATAGTTTCTTGTGCCTCAGGCACTTGAGAAGGAACAGCAATTCTGTTTATCAAGACAAATGATGACATACTGTGGTTGTTAACGGGATGATGGAAAACATGCATTGTTCCAGGCACAGTCTGTGCTCTGCCATAGCAGTATAGCTGTGTAAAATGAAAGAACAGCAGGTGTCCTCCTGAAGTTGAACAACTCTGAATTTGTATGTGGAGATAATGTTCTTCAGTTCTTAAAAAAGAAGAATAAATACAAATAAAAAACTAGGCCTCTCAACATATTTCATGCAGTAAGATTTAAAGTTTTGGCATAGTTTGCCTTGATTCTCAATGCTGTGTTAGAGACAAAGAAACAAATAGATCGTGCAGAGAGAGGTTTTCATAAGAGTATGTGTCCTGGTTTCAGCTGGGACAGAGTTAATTTTCTTTCTAGTAGCTGGTATAGTGCTATGTTTTGGATCTAGGATGAGAAGAGTGTTGATAGCACACTGATGTTTTCAGTTGTTGCTAAGTAATGTCTAGACTAAGTCAAGTATTTTTCAGCTTCTCACCCCCGGCCAGCAAGAAGGCTAGAGGGGCACAAGAAGTTCGGAGGGGACACAGCCAGGACAGCTGGCCCAAACTGGCCAAAGGGGTATTCCATACCGTATGACGTCATGCCCAGTATATAAACTGGGGGGAGCTGGCTGGGGGGGGGCAGATCGCTGCTCAGGAACTGACTGGGCATCGGTTGGTGAGTGGTGAACAATTGCATTGTGCAACACGTGGTTTCTATATTCCAATTCTTTTATTATCATTATTGTCATTTTATTATTATTATTATTATTTTCTTCCTTTCTGTTCTATTAAACTGTCTTTATCTCAACTCATGAGTTTTACTTTTTTTTTTTCCCCCCGATTCTCTCCCCGATCCCACTAGGTGGGGGGGAAGTGAGTGAGCAGCTGCGTGGTCCTTAGTTGCTGGCTGGGCTTAAACCACGACAGTATGATTCATACATGCTTGCAGCAATTTGGGATTTTCTTGCATCCAAATTTCTACATCCCAAATTGACCACATTTTTTAAAATTGGTGCTCATTACATGACAGCTACTTTGATCTTCACATCTAAAAAACCTGGAAAACTGGTGCGTGATTTTGTTTGCAGCTTTGATTTAGCTTTGCAGTACCAATCTTATTTCTGTAGTTTGCATTTAGGTATAATGAACATTTGTTTTCTTAAATGTCTTCCTATAGGTAGCCAACCTGAATCCAAAGGATAATTCTTACGGTCTGAAGGATTCTGTGTTTAAAGACGTTCAAAAGGATTGGCCCGGATACACTGAAACAGATAAACAGTCATTGGAGTTAATACTTGCTAAGTAAGTTCAGTCTCTAGGGGAAGGAAAATAGCCATTTAGAATACCTTTTCATGGGAAATGAATGTCTGTCTTCCCTATAATAAAAGAACTATGACATAGACATTTATGCCTTGTAACCTGAAATGTTGGGTCATCCTTACAGAAAATTACAGTCATCTCAGAATGCCACCAGCCCCAGTCGTTTGGAATCTGCTGTAATTTTTAGTAAAGGTGCTCCATCAACTTCTCAGGTATTTTTTATTTTTTTAACGTTATTTACAGTGTATTTAGATTTATCACACCTTATATTGGCGTAAAAGCTATGATGTGAAGCATTGATATTGTCTTTAACACATGAAAAACTGAAGCATTTATTTCTAATTGGATTTTTTTTTTTAAAAAGGTGGTTGCACTGTCAAAGACTGAAAAAACTTATGGTCACATAGCTTAAGGGCTGTTATATTTAGTGTTCTGTATTTCAGAATGTTTATTAAAATACTCAGAAAAATAAGCAATTCCTGCCTACACAGTATTTTGTAAATACACCTAGATCTCTGACAGAGACTACTGCTGTTGTGTTTGAACAGCCAACACATTGACCTAAGTCGTAACTGTCCATCCATAGCACATTGACCTTGCAGAAGCCTAAACTTGCCTGTAGAGTTTAAAATCACCTGCTGAACTTCTTGATTGCCCATTATTGTTACACAACCCTGTACTTTCTAGTTAAATACTTAAAACTGTTTCGTATTGCCACATAACTTGTTTATCTTGGTGCCTAGGAAGGTCTTCTAAAGACAAGATGTGTATGTGGTTTTGGTACATGCTTGCATTGTGTTCAAGGTTCTTTGTGATGTGGTAGTTATAAAATATGCATAAACGTGCTAGTGCTACTGTGTAAATGTAAAGCTTAGGAAAGTCTGGAATAAGGACAAATTATAGTAGTGGTCCACTTGGAGGAATTTTTTTGTTTGTTTGTTTGTTTTGTTTTGTTCCTATTGGCTTCATATAAGTACCCTTTTTCATTCAGGGTAGCCCAGGTGTGGAAAGGCAGCTCTGAATCAGCAGGTAGTACATCTGCCTTCTCCCAGCCTTTTCAGACTTAAAATGTGTACGTCCTGTTTTCCTATCAATACAAGAGGACAATGCAAACCCTTTTAGAAGAAGTTTGGAAAACTCTGCATAAAAGGCATTACTTTTCTTTAAAGTTTGATACTTTCTGTGACTAAAACTGCACTACAGTGCATGCAGTGTAGAGCAATAAGCTGGGAAGTACAGAAAATCTTTCAGCACTGAGCTATTTACATTTAAGTAGAGGAGGGAGGACACACCTCTATTCTTTGTTAACTTTCTTCCAGTCAGAACATGAAATGGTGCAGGTCCCAGGGACCTCTTTACACCTGCCTCCATACACACAGAATCTGGGTTTATTTCAACAGGGTGGCACAGAGCTGTGCCTGGCACTCCTACTTGCACATCAACATGAGCGGTGTGTGCTTGCTAAAGAAGAGGATGCGAACAAGCATTTCAGCTGGAGAATAGCTGGAATGGTACCTGTAGCAAAACTGGGGGTTTTACCTGTTCTGATCAGGTTTGCACTTAACATGCTCTGATAAGCACATTGCTGTGTGCTTCTCAGGGCTGCTTTAGTAAATCATACAGCTGTGTGACAGCAAAAGCTGACTCTTAACCCAGGCTGAACAGAAATCACTACCTAAACAATACCAACCTGACCTACTCGTTTTGGTGAAGCCTTTGATAGAGCTGCTGAAGAAGCTTTCTCCCAAAGCCTTTCAGCTGTAGATTTGAAGAACAACTTGCTAAATCATATGATTAGAAACTGAGTGAAATAAACCATGTGTTTAGCTGCAATACTTCCTTGTTTGACAGCTACTTTAGATAAGAAAGATGTGTTTTCAACAATTGCCTGTTCAGAAATGCTTCTTTTTCAGAACAGGAGCAAACCGTAATCCTGCAGATTTTTATGATTTTTTTTTTAATTATTATTACAGAAATGGGGTTTGAATACCAATTTTAGCAGTCCTCTGATGACCAAAAAGCAGAGGATATCTCGCCTGAACAGTCGAGTCCAGCCATCGTGCAGTAGCCACTTGCTTGCCTCCAGGGAGAGCACCACTGCTGCCCCTCCACCGCCGCAGCCTCCCTGCCGTCCGGCCGCCGCTGCTCCTGCTCCTCTGCCAAAGCCTCCCACACTCCTTCCCACTTCCAACCCTCCTCAAACTGCCAGCTTCCACTCCCCCAGCACCCCTGAGGGGCAAGGGACACAAGATCTGCCGGCGGACAGCTTCGGTCAAAACAGCAGTAGGATCTGGGGGCGCCAGCAACGAAAATACACCTTTCAGACTCCTTCAGTAATGCCAGCGCCTGCCATGGTGCAGGTGGAGCCTCCCAAGCCCGCAGACAAGAAGCACCAAAGTTCTGAGAAGGTAAAAGAGCATAATAAGGAGGACAAAAGCAAAATGCAGAACGCTGCAAGTGCGAGCAAGGAGGAGAAAGACTGTCAAAAAGAAGGAACTGCCAAGACGGAAACACTCGTCCATTTGGATTCAGGTCAAGGTATTAATATGCTGCTTTTCCTAACTGCTATATGGGTAACCCTGATGAAAAGGTGCCAGCAAAAACAGGGACTGGAAATGCAAATAGACCACTTGCTATATATTAAGTGCTTTGCTATTATCCCTGCTTTATGGTCATGAAGAATCAATATTTTTTTTCTGCCATTGCATTACATTGTAACTGTTAGTTTAAAGAAAACAAAAAAACCCCCAACCAAAAAACAAAACCCAGAAGCTGTTCTGCTGGAACCTTATCTAAAATTAGGTTCATTTTTAAGAATTCTCACTCTGTAGTACAAAAATCATTAGAACAAAGAAATATTGAATAGATTGCTGTTGGGCAGAAACTGGTTAACAGGAAGAGCAAGATACTAGAAAAACACAAGGAATAGATTTTTTTTTTTTTGCTTGATTTCCAGTAAACTGACAGTTCACTGAAAGTTACTCCACTTTTTACATCAGGAAGTTTTAAAGACTGCACGCTGAGGATAAAAACCTGTCACACATTTATTGCCTGCTAGTTTACTGAAACTGATCAGATGTAAATGTATTTCATCGTGTATCACAGCACAAGGTTCATCAAACTCTGCCTTTTCATGGAAAGTCTAAAACCTACCTAAATTGGTACGTGGTTTACTAGAGTTTTGGTTTGAACTGTGCTGTGACCCTCTCTCCATTTTAGCTGCAGAATTTATTACTTCAAAAGATGTAGGAATGGTGAACGCTTAAAATGGCATTGAAAAGCTAAACAGAAATGCACAAATAATACTTGATTTCTTAACACACACACACACACACAATAGGACAGAGTTCAGTTCCTTTGTTAAATCTGTGTGTTGTCTAATTTCAGAGGTTTGGCCCACAAATTAGAAGTCTGGTTTAGCCCTTTCCTATCATAGCCCAGAGGCATCTTCAGAGTGTGCAGGATGCCTCTTTGAAGTGTTGTGCTTGTAGAAAACAGTGCTTTGAGATGGTCTTTTCACATTTACCCTGGACATACTACACAGTGCCCACATGGCTTGGGATTGCTTTGAAAATATTTATGCTTGAATTTATAAACATGTGAGCATCTTTCTCCAGAAGCCAGTAACAAAAATCCAAGCAGCTAGGGAAGGAAAAACTTGTACTATGTTTCAAGTTGGTGCTTATGCTGAATCTTTCAAATGGACCAAGCCATGTCAATAAATGCACTTGAATTTTTGGAAATGAAATGCTCACAGCAAAACTGTTCACATAAGTTGTATTGTACATACTGTGATTATTAATATTACTGTTTGCATTTCTCTCAAATTTTGTTCCCACTTTTACACTTCTTTTTATAGTCCTGCTATACCACATAATAATTTTAATATTAAAAGCAAAAGAATTGAGTAGAACATCGCATGATAGCTTTTTTCTCCCCATGACTTAAAGCTCAGATGGCTCAGAGATTGGCAAGAATGGTTGCACTTTAGTAGAAATACTGTGTTTAAACAGTGGCAACGTAAGATAATAATGAATATAAGGGATTGTGTGTTTTTTAAGCTTGCCACAAAACCCAAAATGAAAAGCAGAGAGAGATTACCAAGATAGTGAGGGTTCCTTCCTGTTCCAGCTAACTTTTCCCTATGGTAGCTGGTTTTCTTATTTATCAAAAAGATAGGGGGCTCCTGAAATATTCCTTTAAAAAGAGGGATTAGAGATTAAGTGTACTGTGCTTTCATAATGCCATTTAAAAGAGCAAAAGAGCAATTTACAAGTGCAAATAACTTTCAAACCCAGTATTGCCACGCTAATGAGGAGCAAGTCTTTGTTGCAGGTTATTGAAGCCTGAACGCCAGTAACCCATATACAATGCTATTGACTTTCCTGCTTGGAAGACTGCTAAAATTAAATCTAACTTTGGATATCTGTAATTGGCAGGGAAAGAGGGATAAAAACATGGCATGTAAAGAACTTCAGCTTTCTACTCTATTTTTCACTGGAACCTGAATGCTGAGAGATAAATATGTGTATATGTATATATCAAGCTGTTGTCTTTTGTGCAGCTACTTCTGTTACTGCATAATTTGAATTGCTGTGCAGATGCCACGTCATGTCTTCAAATAAGAAAAGCTGACCTCAGGTTAATACTGCGGTAGTGCAGAACCTGTAGAATAAAGTAGCCATGCCTTCTTCCTAAACCCTGGTACTACCTACTGTGGAGAAGGTCGTGTGAGCCCTATTATTAACTTATAAAGCTTATTCCAAGTAATTTACTATGAGAATAAAACTCTAAAGGATTTTTTCAAGCCCATCAGGTTGGTATTGTTTGGCTATATTAAAAAAATCTGTTCATCGCAAGTGTCAAAATTCTGCTTTTCTGTAGGAGTTACAGAAACTTGCACTGCCTCCACAGAAGCTCCTTCATCAGCAAGTGAACAACCAGACTACTTCGTGTGAGTAAAATAACGATTAAGTGTCTTGCCACTTATTGAAGCAGTTGAAAAATCACCTATAAAAACTGTTAGCTACAAAAGGAAAATTTACCAAAATGTAATTTTAGAATAGTGACAAGTTCCTTTAAGTCACCCAGCTGCCTTATTCAAGTACCTGCAAGTTTTAAACTCTAAGGTTGTCCCTTAATTATTGTGGGGGAAAAGAATTTTTAATATACTTTAAAAGAAGACTTGAAACATTTAATTTCATTCTTCTTCAAGAACACAATAAAAAAGGAATATGAATGTGCACTGTTTTCTTTTTGGAGGTGAGGCAATACAGGAGGAAAGCCAAGTGCTAAAATACTGAATATGTAAATTTGAACATCTTTTCTGTGTTTTCACTGCTTAGTGCATCTAAGATGGAACGGTGGGGGGGAAGATAGCAGACTTTAAAGTCCAGCATTACCAAGCCTATATATGAGCTAACAGAAGTTAACCATCAATGTTATTTCTAAAGCTTTGATGTAAAATGGCCACTGACTAACTTGAAGCTACAGCAAAACATCTGATTTCACCATAGAATTGCAGACCAAAGAGCTAGAGAAAATAGAAAAACTTCAGTGCAGATTTTGAATTCTAGCTGCTTAGTTTTGACTACAAAGCAAGATAAAAATGCATTAAGCTTGCATTGAAATGCTGCATATCTACGACTGGCATATTGCAGTCTGTGAAATTACAGAAGGATTTCCCAGTAAGTTTAATTTTAGCTCCTAAACAAGTCACATATCAGATTAATATTCCCACAAGTTAAAATTTACCTGCTGTATAAAAAAAGGTTTTCATCTATGAGAAGTATTAAAGAACTTGCTTTAAAATTAAATAGCTTTAATAGCAGAATCATTTGGTTGCCTAAATACTTTAGAATATTAAAACTTTTCTAACAACAGGATTTTTCTTTACTGTTGTAAAACAGAGGAATAGCTTCTGCAAATGCCCAGTGTCTGGGCTTTTTCCCCACTGTTTTATTGGTGGCCTTTTTTTAAAAATGTGAAACTTGAAGGAGGCTGCAGTGGAGTAACTGGAATAACTTGGTCAGTGCAACCTGAATTCCTAATAAAATGCTTTGGGGGGGGGGGGGGGGATAGGCACGGTGGGGAGCAATGTAAAGCTCTTTCCTCTGTTGGAAGGATGAGTTTGAGAAGGTTTTGATGGGACCTTAGTGCTTGGAGCTGAAATGAGCGCCATGATAAGTAAAGCCAAGATGAGCCTGACACTACCTAGTAGTGCAATTGTGCAGCATCAGCCGCAGTAGTGGTGCTGAGCCCCCTTGTCATATTTGCAGTGCAGGAGGGGAAGGAGAAGTGTGTCTGTCTGTTAAAATGCTGCAAACTGCCAGGTTCACCAGCTTCTGTCAGAGGAATAACGTCAGCAAGGGAGGTCAGGCTTCCCTGTAGCACTTGAACTTTGGTGCATCTTCCATCTGCGTTAAAGTAGATGGCATGGTAGCGCCCTACATCATATTTAATAGAGTAGGTGATGCTCTGTGGAAAGACTGAAAGTAAGTCTGGCCCTGCAGGGAAGCAGTTTAGTGCTTCACATGTTAGGCTGAGAACTCAAACCTACATTTAATTCCCAGCCTCTGCTGGGTGAAAGTGGACAGATTCAGCTCTTTGCTGTCTGCTTCCTGATCAGCTAAGGAAAGTGATACTGAGGAGTAAAGTATATGGTTATTTGATGTAATCTAAAATTAAAGTGGGATGCCAATAGCCATTGCTAAAAGTTAAAAAAAAAACAAAACAAACCCCCAAAACACACACACAAAAAAAAACAAAAGAAAAAAGCCTTCATGCAAGGTTTCATACAGTTGGTTTAGTTCTGAGTGGGAGTAAGAACTCTAATGACAAATTCTCTGTGAAAGGAGCAACCTCTGGAACAATCTCACAGGTAACCTACTGGCCACGGTGTCTTGGAAAAAAATCAGGTCACACTGTTTCAGACACCTGCCTGATCGTTACAGAAAGACTGAAACCTGAGAGCACCTGCAATTTGATCCAGTTTAAAAGACTTTGATAGTTTATTCCAGCTTCTCTTACTGTCTCTAAGAGCTACATAATTCGTGAGTATAATCACAGCTTTAGCATAAAGGTACTTTCTATCTTAATATAAAGATTATGAGAGTAAAGGAAGTCCGGCTTTCTAAGCAAAGCTTATGCAAAAGCTAGAGGAAAAAAAACAGATTCACATTTCTCCCCACTTCTACTCATTTCTTCCCTCTCCACACACTTACATTGTGAGTGCTTTGCTGGTCTCTTGTCCTGTGCAGGACTCCTGCTGCGGGATGTAACTGTGCATAAGCCAGTACTCCACACTATTGCTACACAGGTATCTCCCAAAATGTTGAAGTCATCTTTAGTTTTCCTTTAAAAACCGTCTAATACTCCAATCAGGTGCATCTGGCCTGGGATACATCACCAGCAAAAGTTACCTGTGTTGGTACAGACTTTCAACTTGTTAAATTTTTACTGCTCATTAAAATTAATCTAAGGGTGGTTTGAAGGATTTGTCCCCATGTGGAGGTGCTGTATCATCCAAACAGAACCAGGTCTTTAGGCTATGAGGATGAGAAGTATTGGTGTGATGGCGGTGGGAAATTATATCTATTACTCGCATTGACACTTCATCTCAGATTTGTGTAATGAGCTTGTTAAATCCGTTCATGTTGATTTGAGGGAGAGAGGAATGAAGAAAGTTTCAATTGCATCGGTGGCTTTAAGCATTTGTGGGTTGCCCTCCTTAGGAAGTGATGTGATGGGCTTTTTTTTAGTTTCAGACTTCTCCACAATTTGTTTTTGCTGCTGTATTGCATATGCCTTAGTTGAATGGACAACAATGGAACTGGTGTTCACTGAAATAATCAAATTTTATCATTAACTATGCTTTGCTGTTAGGCATAAATGTAACCAAAAACCTAAGCTGTATCCAACTCCATAAATGCAGTCCCTTCCAAACATGTAATGAAAATGAATTTTCAAAAGTAAATATGGCTTAATTAACCTGTCCCTTCATAGAAAGAGATTATAATCTAGCAGTTTCTCTTCTTTCACTGAGGCTGATGCATTTATTGGTCATTCTATATTTGAATGATTGCTAATGTTTTCTAAGTATGCTACAATTTTTTTTGCTTCTGAATAAAGACTCTAAAAAGTAAAATATTAGCAAATAACTGTCACAAAAATATGGTAGATTTCTATAATTACCTAAATACATTCTCTTAGGGCACATGTGCTTACATGTAGAGGCAAAGTCAGTCATATAATTAACTGATTGGGTGTCTATGCTTGATATTCACTACAAAATGTCCTTGGTGTAAAATTGCATGTATGCTTATTTTTCCATTAGAAAATACGTAACTGTAGTCTCATATGAGCAACGCCAGAGTTACAAGAATGACTTCAATGCAGAGTATGATGAATACCGGAACTTGCATGCTCAGATAGAGAGTATCAACCAGAGATTCATGCAGTTTGATGCACAACGGAAGCTTCTTTCTCCAGGGTCCAAAGAATATCAGGTAAAGAAGGATAAAACTGTGAAGATTGCATTTCATCTCCCTCTTATACCTTCCAAAAGTCCACATTTTCAGCACAGGCAGACTCTTCAATATACTTGTCTGTTAAATCATATTGACATGGTTTTAAAAGACTTGCCAGGCTCAGTGTGTGAGACTGAATAATAGCTGGAATTACCAGACTGGCTCAGGCTTTGCTGACTGCCTCAGCATCCTGGCCAGGTGAGGCGGTGCAGTTACACAGATGGGGGAGAAGATTGGAAGTGCATGGAAACCAGCGGCTGTAATCCCAAAGCTTTCCTGACCCTCTATTTCTCATGATTTTATACGCTTAACTAAACCTACAGCCACAACTTACTCATCTTCCAGGTGGCTGATCCTAGCTATGATTTTAGCAGAGAAGGGTGTTAAAAACCTGATATTCTGGCTTTCCAGCCTGGACTTCTCTTATTTGGACATACAAATTCCACATGTTCAATATCAGAATTCTTTAATTCTGTGTGCATGCTGAGGATTTTTGGTTGGCTCTTATTTAGCTTTTGGCCAGATTGCAAATGTATTCGTGAGCAGAAGGAGTATTTTAAAATCCCTGGTATTGCTCAATTGGACAAAGGGAAACCTTGCAGAATTTACATACATGCTCAAACTCTGTGTGGGCTAGCTCTGATTTTTGAAGCATGGCAAAACCCTGCAAAAAGTTGTTCAGCCCTCAAACTCCACCTGTTTGAGCTGTCTGTGAATGCACAGCAGCATGAGCGACTTCTCAAAGGGAATCTTTGAACACATGCTCCTTTTGTTGCCTATTTACAGGTTTAATTGCAGATCTTGGGTGATGTGGGGAGGCGGGGGTTTATTTTTGCAATGCAGAAGAGTGGTGGCTCATGGATAAGAAAACATCTTGAGTAAAACTGAGTGTATTTTTAGAGTTTTACATAAATTTGAGTTTTCTGGTAGTAGTGAAATGTTCTTCATATCGTCTTTGTGGTTTTTTTTCTTGAAGGTCCTTCGTGAGGAAATCGTAGAAGAGTATCAAAAGGTAAATCAAATTTGTTGGAGGTGGTAATCACTGAGACTGGCTCAAAGCTGTCTGTAAGCAAAGGACACAAAATATTAAACTCTGCAGAAATGTTTTCATGCCCTAATTTTCTTTTTATCTTATCTTTACAGTGTAGCCCCACCTACTATCAAGACAAGAGTAGGTGTGAGTATCTCCACAGGAAGCTGTCTCATATTAAGAGACTAATAGGGGAATTTGACCAACAGCAAGCAGGGTCATGGCACTGATCTGCTTTGACCACAACATGTGAATGAACAGAAGTGTATTTATTTAAAACTTAAGTTTAGTTGCTGTAAGATTCTGAAAATTAGTATCAAACTTTTACGTTAGGAAGTTTCAGTATTAGCAGACTTAAGTTAACTACTTTTGTTGTTGATGTTGTTTATATGCATATTTGAAGCTGCTTTTTCTGGTCCTTTTTTTTCTTCAAGACTTATGTTGTCCATTGAAATAATTTTATCAGTAGGTACTGGGGACCCAGTACCTCTACTATGAACTTGTGCACATTTTAAGAAAATATTGTAGCAAATCAGAATGTTACTGGATAGATATAAGGCTGTTTTCTGACCTTTTTTGTTAATGAAAACTCTTTGCCTTAAGTGGTAGAAGGCTTAGAAATTTGCACAAAATATTAAAAAAAAAAAATCACATTGTTTTGGAGGGTTAAAGAGGCATGTATGTGTGCTGTATACAGCCCATTTTGTTACAACAGAAATTCACCCCTGCAACTTAAACCCCCCATTGCAGTGGTTGCCTTAAGGTGTTTGCTTGTGTATATTTAGTGTAGTTAAATTGTTAGCTACACTGCTTCCCACTTTGCTGTAGAACCTGGGAAGCACTACGTGGCCTACCAGTGTCTGGAAGTGTGTGCTTGTACTGTGTGTGTGTGCAGGAATGTGTGCATGTGAGCATGTGTGATGGGGAGAGAAAAAAAAAAAGCTGCTACTCTAAGTAGGCCAAATGCTCAGGTTAAAACAACTGACGAGCGTTGCTGTGGGTTTTTCCTAGAAAATTGCTACTTCTATTATGGAAGATGACAGCATTTCCATTTCAATAGTTTGTCAGCTTTAATAATATTGGGGAAATTGATACTTTACAAAAATGAAACAGATATATAGTTTTGGGGCAAGATTATAAAATTAAACATGTAAGTTACCTATTTATATACTACTATAAAGTATTTTTTGAAGAGAGATATGCACAGAAGCTATTGCCTACATGAAATATATATTTAAAGATTTTTGTCCTGGGTGCCAGGAATATAACAAAGAGCAGATATATTTAACTAGAAAATACTGTGATCATAAAACAGCACAAACTTTCATTTCATGCAGTTTTTTGGTTTGTTTTGATATAAACCATTGCTTATTTATCATGTGAAAACACAGGTCATTTAGTCAAAATTGAGCAAAATCTTTGTGTGTCTTACTGTGTTTGTCTTTTCAAAATGCTGCCAAATTGAAAAGGGAAGCATTGTGTTTTTAAATCTGATTTTGGAATTTTTGCCAAAATTTTGGTAGCATCATTAATAAACTTTATCTCCAGCATCAAAAAAAACTGTTATGTATCACTGTAAACCAGAAAATATTTGATTGCCAGAAAACATGTGGTCAGGTAGATGGGACCAATTGAATTTTTGCCTTAAATTTGTGGGTTCAAAGATGTTATGTTCATGGCATAGCAAGCGAGGTGCATCCCTTACTGTTGCATGGCAGTGATATTTGTGGTACCTACTTGAGACCAGGTTGACTTTGGGACCCTTGGATTAGTGCAGTTTTCAATGCCACATTTCGAATGGCAGAAGGAAGAGAAAACTTCTTGCTTCCCAGTAAGAGCTGCATTCATCTGGGTTTAACAACTGAAATTGGTGAAAATCACTGCAGTTCTGCTGCAGGTGCACTGGGTGGTTAGCTTTCAACCTAGAAACAAAGTAGCCATTCAGATTAAAATAATGTGAAGTTCCTGATGTTGGGACCAATTTCGACAGTTCCGTGTTCTTCATCTAAACTGTGTGCCTGGATCTGACATTAACTGCCATTATGGGTCACACAAGGCTGCTACAACTGTCCTGATGTGTTGCAATCATTTGTAGTGCTATCACTGTATAACCAAGACCCAGTGCAATTAATCGATTTTTATTTTTTTTCCCCACCTTTTACCATTGACCTGTATTCGCATGCATCTTCTGGTTTACAGGCTGTATATGTGTTGCAGCTGGAGGTTAGTGCTGCTTCAGAGGTTCAGCGCTGCCTGTCATCATCAGATCTGACAAGCTACTGTAAAGGCCTTAATTGAAGGTTTTGCCCATTTGCATTGAGCATTTCTGAAGCCAGCCTATCCATTGCAAAATAGTGCTGTAAATCCACATATCTCTTGTTGCCCTGGAGTTGACATTCCAGTTCAGCAAATGTTGAGAGCTGGTTGAAGTCAGGCCTCTGACTGTATTGTTGCCTTTCCTGTAAAACTGGCCTGCTCACTTAGAGAAACAAACATTGCCCGTGGTGGCATCTTGGCTGGGGTTACACTACTACAAACCTGAAGCACATGATTGATGTAGAGAAGGGGCAACTGTGTGTGCCTCCTTAGTGGAAACTGTGAATCTCACTACAGTTTGTAAAAAAAAAAAAATAGATGGTTAAAAGGCAGGCAATAGCCCTTTCCAGTTGGCTGAACAAAACGTAGGTTAGGAGGATGGGTTTCCAGTCTTGCTAGAGTTTGAGGGAGAAAAACTGTGCCCAAAGTAACATTTTTTAAAATTGTAGATACGCTCTAAACTGTCACTTGAATCAGCTCACTTGAGTGCTTTTAACTCTTCAGTTCACCTTGCCAGTTATCAAAAAAAAAAAAGTTATTCAAATCTTTTAGAAATGTTTTGTAAAACATGTAGACAAGTGTTGGAATTGGAGGCAAGGTACTACTTCAGTTTTTAAACAGAAATTGGGTTAAAAGTGTTGATATTGTAACTTTGCTTATTTGTTAGCTTTTTGAAAATAGTGATGTTACAACCAGTCTTTCTAGATACGTAAATGTTGATTCATGGCTACCTTGAAGTATAGTTCCTTTCATAAGTTTACTATAATTTGTTTCTGTACCTGATGGGGGAAGGATGTAGCCAGCAAGTCCATAACCTTCTTCTGGGGAAGGATATGAAATTGATCCAGGGATGACAGTATTTGGGAACATGAAGGCTAAAAACAGGGCTGTGAATCCCCCTTTCTGACTTGAGAGTATTTTACAACTTCTTCAGTTGTTTCCATGCAAACTGTATTAAGAGTCTATATGTGAAACATCCTGGGGCGTTTTCTTAATGAACACTTGAGCCATTGTTGCCCCTCTGTTCTGCATCAATTTAAATTCAATAAAGTGTTAACTTTGCAATCCTGAGACTTTGGTCTTTCCTTCTCTGGGGGTGAAGGGGTCCATCCTAGATCTCTGCAATGAAGCAGTGCAGTGAACGCAGCCGTGGGGACGGCCGCTTTACCGTGGGAGCGCAGGGTGAATTCTGCTGACGTGCAAGGGGCTCGTTGGTGGTACGTCACCTGGCCGTAACACACGCTTCATAAATTAGCAGCAGGACAAGAGCACTGCTGTCAAGTGTAGATAGCGAAATGAGAAAGATGTGCATTAAATGTCTGCCAGCGAACAGGAGGTGATTTGTCCCGGCCTGTTAGAGCAAGCATGCTGCTTCAGTTAGAGCTGAAAGCAAACGTACGTAGGTATTTTCCCTGCAGGTTGTCCTCTCTTTCTAACTCCTCTCCCTCTTTTTGCTTCAAGTTCAATATCCTGCCTCCTTCCCTTCCCGTTCCTCTGCTGGCAGATGACCCATGTTCCTTGTCGTCTGGTGCTGGGACCACTTTCTAACCTAAAAGAGCAAAACATTCACATGCTAAGTTGCATTTCTTGTTTTTCTCACTCTGCCAAGTTTTGGACTCCTGTCTGTGCTTCTTTATTACAAAACACAGGGCATAGTCCTGGCAAAACACTCCTATATCCAGCAAATTTAAGCGTATGGGAAACTGTCACAGGCTGCGGGGTTTTTCCCCTGCCGATACAGGCACCACCACGCAGGGAAGGAAGCAAGCAGTGCTGTCTCGGGTCTGGCTGTCAGCTGCATCGCCAGGGCTTTCTCTTCAAAAGAAATTGCTTACCTGTTGCTCACTAACTGTTGGTACAAGGTGGTTGCATCACTCTCAGTTGTTGGTTATAAATATGAAACGGATGGATGGATGGATGAAGGTTTTACAAGCAGATATCCTTATTCTGGTTCACATTTCACTGTGCCCATAAACTGGCTCTAGAATGTGTGATTTACACATACTTAATAGGCCTGTGCGTTTCTGGCTGTCATTTCGATCCAGACCCCTAAAAAACAAACCAGAAACAAAACAACAGCCCCCCCCTCCCAAACAGGAAAAAAAATCACTATTCTTTAAAACCCTAAACCAGAAAACACTTCTGAAGTTTTCAGTGAGCATGAAAGGTGGAAAGCTGCTCTACGTCCCTATTAAAAATAATTTTATAAGCTCAGTAGGCTCTAGAGAGCTTCAATCTAACTCCTCCAGCTCCTGAACTCCAAGTGCTCCTCTAGCATGTATACTTCTATACAGTTTTCTATTTCAGCCCTAGTCCTGGAGCAAGTTTACGTTTTCCTGAAAGCTACATGTATAGTTTGACATTGAACAGGTATAGAAATATTCCTGTTTTCGTTTTGACAGAGCCTTATGCAGGAGGATTAGGGGTGCAGCAGAAAGCGGAGGGCTGGGAGCAGTACGAGAGTTCTGACTCAGCTGTGCCCGACTGTCCAGCTCAGTGCTGGTCACACATCCCGGAGCAGAGGTCCCTGCTCCTGGTTCTTCGCTGACTTGATGGCCAGCTGGGCATTTCCACCGAGATGTACGGGTGGGTTTCCACTATCTCCTAAGGTGCCAAAGTCATGTCCAAGAGTACTTCCTCTAAAGCCTGGTTGAAAACACAATGTTAAGAAAATGTGAAATTACTCAGTGGGAGTCACGCTGCAAGATACAACTGTGATCAAGAGCTTAGTGCGGTTTTTAACGATTAAACTTTTCAAACTTTCAAGCTCTGCTGATGCGGGGAGGGGGGGAATGAAGCAGGAACATCCCTGAGGGCCAGGAGGCTGCTCCAGATCCCTGGGACCGGGGCAGGGCACAGCGTCCTGAGGGGAGGGAGGTGATGTGGGGTTGGCAGCCCTGCTGGCATCGCCAGGAGCCTGTCACCACTCCTCTGTCCCCCAGCCAGCCCACGGCTGGGATAGCCTGTGGTGCGAAACAGAATTGAGCATCACAGCTTGCAGTGCTGGTGGCGATGCTGTTCCTGCGGACAGGGTGGTCCCTACCTGCTGCTGTGGGCGACCAGCAGCCTCGCAGCTGACCACAGCTTTAATAACTCTGTTCCCCTTGCCAGAGAGGTGGGACTGAGTACGGTTGTTGCACAGGCCGGCAAGGAGAAGCACTCTGGAGTTCCTCAGATAGCACGCTGGCGTGTTTTTTGTTCCAGGCTGGTTTTGTGGCCACAGGCAGGTTGCAAAACTCTCCTCGGCTTTACCCCAGGGTTGCTGTCAGGTTGTGTGTGTTGCACACACAGCTGGCAGTAGGACAGTGGATTTTCTGACAGTGGGTAAACGCAGCCTGTGCCAGCTCTGGTTCTGCTCTGACTGCCTCAGCTCACTGATCAAAAAATAATTACCACGTCACAGAAACAGCTAGATGGTAAGGCACCAATATGATTTTCGGTATAGGAAAAAGCAGATAGCAGCACGTATGTAAATAAAAAGATATCCTGGTTTTTAGAAATTTCTCCTGTATGAACTGGAGCTTCTCTGCCCTTCACAGAGGGTGGGGCTGTCATAGTCCAGGCTCGTCCAGTTATTTTTTCATGTTAACAGAGCATGGCTGGATGTCTAAAAGAATTTATGTCATTGTTGATTGTGCACTTACTGCCCATAGCCAGCCCCCAAGTCTTCATCCTGAGCAAAGAATAACGAGAACTTCATGTGTTCATCCTCACATTGGAGCGCCCAGGTAAATTTCCAGATCACATAGAAAAGCTTTTAGGTTAAGAAACACCTAGTCTTCTCCCTGCCAGCCACAAAAGTCAAAATCAGGGCTGGCTTTCCTCCAGCCAAGTCTACCTCTCTGACCCACAAGGGACTTGGCCAGCAGCCTGCACAAGATGAAGTTGAGTAATTCCCCTCTGTAGAAAGCCGCACACCGCACTCGATCCAAGCCCTTGCTGATGCCCTGGGTGCACCCATCTCAGCAACCTTCCAGGTGCTCAGCAGGGATGGGGTGAGATAAACCAACCCTCCCCGCTCTCCTTGGGCAACTGTGCTTGAATGAGTAGCTGGGAGCAGAAACTGGGAAAAAGGAAGGGTCTCAGTACTGGAGGAGTTTTTTTTCCCTCCATCATTAAGCTTGAATGTTCTCTTCCTTTCTGAATATGACAGCCGTGTACACAGACTGAGAACGGCTTCAAGGCTTAATGAAATACATGCTTTTAAAATAGCCATTTTACTAGTAATAACATCGAATACTAAACCTGCACAGTAAAAAACTCTACAAGGACATTTCACCAGAAAGCCAGAAATACTGACCTGGAGAGGAATAACAACACAAGCCTTTTAAAAATAAAGCTTTCACCAGAACTCAGCCTTCCATCCCAAACAACCCGCTATACCTGGGTGAAGGTTTGCTGCCTTAGGGGTTTGTGTTCTCTGTCTTGCAATCTGAGGCTTCTGAAGCAGACCAGGACTGGCTGATATGTCTGCCTTCATGCTGACAACATTTTCTGCAGCATTATCTAAGAGACATCATGGTCTTCTCCTATATGAGACTGCTAGAGGCAGCAACTACTGTGTTACTTGCTCTCCACTAGCAGAGCTTCCCCTGCTACCACTGCTGGGAAATGGGCACAAACCATCCCCAGGTAACCCTTGATGGCTGAATACCATGTCACAACCCCAGAAACAAGATGCCAGTTGTTATCACTGTGATGTGCAGCAAACTGAATGCCAATCCACTGCACGATCTCTAAACAACCATCTATCCGTCCATCTCCTCCCACAGTAAATTGCTTGCAGTTGCACATTTTTGTCATGCTGTGGCCAAAGTTTCCTCAGACAAGCTTTTAGGAAAAAGAAGAGGAGCAGAGTCTCACAGCTTTACAGTGGTGGCAGAGAAGATAAAACAGTCTTAACAGTGTCCTTGGCTGAAATGCCTCTTGCTTCCAGAACCACTGAAAAAGGCTGACACACAATGAAAAATGCAGAGAGGCTGATGTTCATAAAGCTCCTCCATCCCCAGGACAGTGCCAGGAGAACCAGCACAGGATGAGAAGGGCAGAACAGGGAAATGGAAACTACTGATGATTTTGCAGATCAGGAGAGAAAGGACAAAGCAAGTGCTTCAAGAGGAGCAACAGGAAGGTGGCCCCTAGGATGTCTTGCAGTGCTGTAAGGAGCAAATGCAGATAATGCAGACAGTTGTGGAGAACAAAGGACACAAAGTTGTCCTCCCTAGCATCTTTCAAGGCCCATTGACAGCCAAAACAATGGTGTGATGTGTGGGAACAATGGTTCTGTTTCAGAGCAGGCTTGCTGTGTGCTTTCCCAGTCTTCCTAGCTATCTGGCAGAAAAGGAGCACAACTGCATCTGGAAGTGTCTCTGCTGAGTCAGAAGTTTTGCTGGCATCCCAGATCAGCACCGTGGTATGGCCGGGGTGTCCTGTTGCTCATGTCTCACACTTACGAATGCCATGCTACTGCATACAGCTGAGGAGCAGGTTATGGCAGGCACTTGCTTTCACTATACATGACCTGTTCATTTGCTCTAACCAGTAACTTAGCTGTGGCCATAGCCATACTCAATGTTGGAATTATGAAGTTCTTTAAAGTTTGCAAAAACTTCAAAAAAAAGGATGACACCAAGTATCATGCAGTCACAGATCACCCAACAGGACATTCAGCAACCATGCCAGAGGCCAGAGCTGAAGGACTGTGGGAATTTTAATGGTATGAAAATAAGAGAAACACATAAACTATTGAAAGGGAAACAGCAAATTGTAGAACTTGACCTCCAAAGCACCAAGGTCGTTGGGTAAGGCAACACTCCACAAAGCATTTTGGAAACATCCCTAACTCATTGCATCAGGAAGTCACGCACAGGACAGACCATGTGGTGGCTCCAGCCAGAATTGTCCTGAGTAGAAGAGAGCACAAGCACGAGACGGTTGGGCTTGGATGTCTGAGAAGGTGGTTACAGGATGCCACTGACAACAGTCTCTTGGGCACTGCTTGTCTTCTCCTAAAAAACCCACCCTAGAGGGGAAGGAGGACGAGATCATGCCATCCTCCCTTTCTTGTAAATTGTGCACAGTGCATCCAGCGCACGGGCAATTACAGGGCACAAGGGTGAAAAATACTCAGGTAAAGGCAAAGCAGAGCAACTACCTGCGTGTTAGGCAGCAGGGAAGAAGATGGCTCAGAGGGACCCAGTGCTGCCTCAGCAAAGCTCTTCAAGCAGCAAATCTCAGTGATGGGGCCAGAAACCAAACAGATGTGGAGAACAGACATCTTTTCATCTTTTACTGAAGTCTTTCTAAAAGGGTAGGGGTTGTATTGGTAAGCAATGTGAGAAAGCAGACCGGTTACTAAGTAGGAGATTTCTATCTTCAAAGACTATCAGTCAGCATCTTGCATAAACAGATGCTTCAGACTGACTGTTCAAAAAGATGCATAATCCTTCCATGGACTACAGTTACCTACGAGCAGGATATTAGAAGTCCCTTCCAGAAACATGGCATTTAATCTCCAGTTTCTGCCAACTGCTGTTCATAAAAAGAAGTTTTCACTCACTGCTCACTCTATCAGTTCACATTTTAAATAACCAACTTTTCCTATCAATAACAGAATCTGCACTGCACCTCTGTTCCCCTGAGTCTCTGCTCAACCGCCTCTTACATCAGCAACCTGTCATCCAAAGCACACAAAGTAGATATTTTTGTTTTGAAGCTTTCTGCTAGTTAGACGTTTCCCCTGCTTTTTTCCTTCTAACCTAGTACCACTGCAAATCCACAAATGATGCTAGCAACATTAAAAAAACCCAACCAAACAAAAAAGGAAACATGTTCTTGCCTTTTGCAAGTGGTTTTTTCCAGGTGTTGCTAAGAGAAATGTTAAAATAGGATGAAAATGATTCCCACAACCAACACTAAAGTTTCATATGTTTCAAAGAGGGCTTATATTGATTGTCCTTTGCTGCTGCCAGCTAGAACTGTGCCTGCTTGTTGATCTTTTTGTGACCACACTAATTAAGAGTAGCTGAGGGCTTGAGTTAGAAGCTACAGTTATGATGAAGCACGTAGAGCCATGTTCTTACCAGGCATGTTTCCTTTGACTGACAAGGCAATGTACCTCAATTCCTGAGTGTTTCAGCTATTATGGCATTTAGAGATAAAGCACTCGGCAAGGAAAAGCAGGCTGAAACCACCAGCCCTTTTTGATCAGAGCTCTGAAACTCCTCAAGGCTCTTTTCCCTGTGGAAACCCATATGGTTAGAATTAAGGTATAGCTGGAACAATAATGTCTTAACATAAAAATGCATATTAACTAAATTAGCCAATAAAAGCTAAAAGCCTGTCATCACATGGGGCCTGTCATGCAGGATGCTGAGAGTTGACCCCGCTTGGGTCTGCTGCAAATACCAGCTGGAAGTGGTGACTGCACTGTGGTGGTCCCCTTCTCCAGACACTGATCTTTGTGCTTTTAGGCTGAAGAGGGTTTCTCTGGGTTTTCTGTTGTTATTATTGTTTGTTATTGTTATTGTTATTCTCTCAGAGGGGCTTCAGGTTGTACCTGACACCCAGCATCCTTCTTGGTGGTAAGGATATTTTCCTAAGCAAATGCAGCCCTAAGTTGTTTCTGTCCTCCTCACGAACTTGGCAGTTTAGGGAAGGACTTGAACAGGTTGTATTCACACTGCTTCTAATAGTGACCATTGCTATGATTCCCTCCCAGTCTTATATGGGGGACCACTATGAGAAATAACCTCATGAACACGTGTGAACTGCAAGAGTCGCAAGTGTATATATATCATGGAAAGCAAAAGGGGTGGCATTTGACAGTAAGCGGCAGACCTCAGTAGACAAGTGATTATACTGAAATTTAATTCTCCTTCAGACCCAACTAATTATGGAAAACCTGAAATTGTTTTTTCCTTCCTTAGCACTTCACTGAAAATGAGGTGGCTTTGCTTCCTAGAAAGAACTTCTCCATATCCTTCAGTTTTGGGTTTTTTATAGGACTTTTTGATGAATTCAATAACTCCCCACCATAGTGCTGAGAGCAAAGAGTTATAAATGAAATTTTAGCCATATTAATGCAGGGATCTTGTGTGCGTGCATGGCCAAGGGAAGGTAGGGATCTCTCTGAAACAGCAGAAAGTGGAAGCCTTTGATAAGAAAATATCGACCACCGTGGAGGTGACCAACACTCAGGCAAAGCAAACACTGAGCACAGCAGGAGCCAATGCCTCGGCTGAAAGCAGGGTAATAATCTCACTCACCTCTCCCTGGCATCTGTGCCCCTGCAGGGTGATGTGTGAGCTGATGTGCAGCAAAAATGCTTTCCAAAGGCCAGCCCTGCTGTCCCTGCAGGCTGTCCTGGAACGGCTCTCACTGACTCTGCTCCACCTGTATCTGACAGGATCGCTTTCATACAAACTGATGTCCACCCCCCCCCGAACACGTGCCTGCAGCACCTTCTGCATCCCCTCCACATAGCTGGTCCTGCACCATAACTGTGCCTTTTGAAGCACTTGAGTGTTTTTAATGCCTTTATTTTCTTAAAATGTTAACATATTTATAGTGGTATCTTCCCTTTCTTCTGCTATTTTTTGTGGGGGTGGAGAAGGAGCCATAATCCACAGACATTCCAAGCACCTTTGTGCAGGATGCCTCTTCCAGATCTCTTTTCTTCCCCTTGTTTCCAAGCTGATGTTTTCTCTACAAGAGCAATTGATTATATGGGGACACCCTCCCCTGTTGAAGGCAACTGTTTCAGAAATTATTTTCTTCCTACAGATCACTGAGGACATTCACAGAACTGCGGTTGTTTGTGCACTGACTTCAGCAGGATGCATTCATGCCCCACTACATTTCAGAGGGAAAACTTGGGGACAAAAAACCCATATAATTTCCTTTAGCCACAGGAAAAATTTTAGTTGGACCTTTCACCCTCCTTAAATTCTCTAATGACAACCAGCCACAAGAGACAACTCAGTAGGAAGTCAGATTTCATTAATTCTAGTGCCCACAAAACTGACTTTTTTCAACTCAGATTACCTTGTATGGCAGAAGTGGCTAATAACACTTTTCCTTCTATCCCCTCTTGCTTCAGCTGTGGAAGACGAATAATAACAATACAAAAAAAAGTTATGAGCAGGTACTTCTGGTGGCACACCGATGAGCATCCAGGCATCCACGTACAGCATGCAGAAGGGTGCAGAGGAGAAAACCTCTATCAAGGGGCTCATGCCAGTGCAAGGGTTCCTTCTCCCCTGCAACACAACCCTCCCCCGGCTCATTGTAGTACCACAGAGTATTCAACTAGATGTCCAATTCGTCTCTTTGCTGGATGAAGCACTTTGAGAAGCACGTAGCAAGAGACAAAAATACCAGAGGAAAAAGGAAATAAGAGCGATGAAATGAAGATAGTCACAAGGAAAGTTCAAGAAAAATGCATGGCAATAATCCCCCCACTCCCATGAGTGACACTAGGGTAGCTTGCCTTCCTGAACCACACTGCCAAGAACTGGCATGCCCCTGCTAGAATCCAGCCTTTTTGTGTGGTTTTCAGGGCAGCCATGCACAGGCTTGCCTGTTTTTCCAAGGTAGGGTGGCAGACTGCTGTAACAGTATTGATCATTTTTCTTCATCAGAAATTAGTTGAGCACTGCCTATCAAAAGGTTCAGTTTTCCCCAGGTATCCCAAAGTTCACCTTGTTCCTACCCAAATATCAGCTGGGCCGATCAGTCTTGTGGAAAGACCTTGCCAGAGGTTCAGGCTGCAGCTGAGCCAGGAGTGTTACAAAACCAGCTTTGATCTCCGCCGGATCCTCAAAGCACCAAGGTGTGCAAGAACAACTGCAACACAAAATTCACCATGTTTTCCAAGTCTTAAAAAACAGCTCACCACGTTGGATAGACGAGTCAGTGCCCTCACCCTTACTCCTGCAGTGCCTGGCATAGTAATAGCACACACATGTGCTGGGAGGGATGCTCAGCAGCCTGCCCCTTTTTTCTGGACGATCCCCCGTTCCTCCTGAGGAAGCAGGTACTTTTGTACCCACCCTGATCGTCTTGGGCAGAGAGAGCAGGAATCTACAGCTATTTGGTGAGGCTGGGTCTGCCTTTTTCCCCATAGTCGGGGTAAAATTTCTCCAGTTCAAAACCTGGTGTTGGATCCAGAGCACTGGGATCTCAAATTTCTGTAAAAACTGCCTAACTTCTTACCCATAGAAAGCTTCCTCTAAGATGGATGATGTTTTGAGTCAGTGACCCAGCACTTGCAAAAAAAGGACTGCCAGAGCTTTTCAAAAAGGTATAATGTATAAAGAAAATAGGTCAGACTCTCTTGGAGAAGGACAGCATGGTTTGTTGAGCAGAGGTCAAGCTGCATCTTGCTGTACCACCCCGAACTCTGCGTGCTCAGATTTCAAAGCTGGATGGCTGCTTGCACCCATAATACACAGGTGTCCAGTTGCCCGTTGACATCCAGCCTAACGGCAGCCGGGCTACATGAAAGCACTTTACATCAAAGGTCCCACTGTAAGTGCTAGAACTGGCAGGGCAATAGGGTGTATAGAGAATTCAATTGCTGTCTCCTCAGGAACAGCAAGTGCAACTTTCTTGCATGCAAACTTTGGGCCTTAGAAAATCTTGAGCAAGAAAAAATCCAAATGAGCTACAAAGTGTGGTGCGCAACATGGAAGGAGATCAGCCTACCATGTGGAGGTAGCTGGAGAGGAGGGAGCAGCAAAAGGACCGTTCCTGGGCCATTCGGCAAGGGTGTTTTTCCATTATTACTAAAAACGGCTTATCCTTGTCAACAGTTCCTACACAAAAAAGTCACACTGATAAGTACTTGCACGCCTTGCCCTGCCTCAGCTACGTCATGACCTACAGCACTTTGTGACCTGATGCAGCTCTGCCATGGACAAAAGGGAAGAACTGAATCACCTAATTTATAAATTGCTCTTGGTTCTTCTGGTCAAAAAAACTCTTCCTGTTTATGCAGAGACACCTCAGACAGCTATGCAATCAGTAACATGAGCACTTCAGACTGCTGCGGCATCATGTGCCAGCCTCACAAGGGGTGCTTCGGCCCTAATGATGTGGTGTTAATAGGATTCACACAACCACCTTTGCCCTAATGTTGTGCTTCTCATATACTTGGAGCTGGCACACTGCTTGAGAAAAGATATCGAACGACCCAAGTATGCTGTAAACTCCCATGGACAATAGCTTTGTCTTGTTTCTTTATAGATAAGGGGCCTCACAGAACTACGGTACCATCAAAAACAAAACAATTTTTTCTTCTCAGCAACCTGGCTTGGCTTGAAATAGGAAGCAAATTTTGATAAACAGTACGTCGCCTCTCACGGCATGCAGGCTGCAAACTTCAACAGAGCCACGGCATTATGTAGTGTAAGAGCAGAACTTCAGAGGCACACAGTTCTCCTTTCTGAGCTGCCTGCTATACTGTACCTTAAATTAATGCTGCGGTTTGGTCTTCTCTACCTTCACTCCACTATAAGTTTGCCTTTACAAAATACGTAGCACTCCCCCCCTAGTTTCTCCCTGCCTCACAGCTCAGCCCCAATCTTGTGTGTCCAGAAGAAATCAGATTCTCATTTGTTCTATGTAGCAGAGTATAAATTTGTAGGAAAAGTAACTTTAATGATTCCTGCAGAATTTCCATGGCAACTTTAGGCAGAAGTTTATTCTGAAAGTCAGAAATAAATCAAGACTGGAATTTACTGCTTTTACCTCTTGCAAAGAGCAAAGCAGGATCTCTGAGCTATGCCTCATTTTTCCAGCTCCCTAACACTCCAGAACCAAATCATAGTTTGGGGACTGACTCAGAGGGAACTGTGTTGCCTACTGAGTCACCACTCCTGCCACGTCCACAGGCACCGATGCTGACCGTGCTGGGTGGCTGCGGGCACCGAAGGCTTCGGGCATCAATGCCATGCTGCTGCCAGCTGTACTGAGCTTGCGCCGAGCAGGTCGCGTGCTGCACGGAGGAGGGGGGACGACCCTGCGGCAGCGAGACGTGGAAGTGCAGGGACTGGGAAAAGCAAGGATGCTGGTGGGATGTCTGCGTTGGAGCTCCAGCAGGAGCAATGGCTCCCCTTCCCAGCCAAAGGGAAATCTGAAATTATTGAAATTGTTTTGCCACTTCTTGCACTGCAGCATTGTTTCTTCATGTTTGAGGAATCCCAGTGGGAAGAGGGAAGTAAACATCAACACAAGCTGTGGCAATTGTCAGCAGTGCCCAGCCCTGAGACACCTGCAAGCCAGGGAACTTCCCAGGAGAGAGCATGAAGCTTTGGAAAGCCCATCGGCAATTAACCGCCGGGTTACTGCATACGGTATCTCTGGTGCAACAGTGGGTACCCTATTGTTCGAGGAAAATTACAGGTTAAATTTGACTCCTAGATCTCAGTGACTATTTACATAAACATCAGCTGTTAAAACAAAGTTGAGGCCAGCCTGGTGGGCTCCACACAGGTTGCTGGAGGGGTATCCTCTATGGTGACAGGTTATGGAGACATGTCACAGTAGAGGAGCAAAGAGAAATGTGATTAAACCCCTCCAACCTTCACCACATACTGTGCCAAATGTACTTTTTCCTGCTGATTCCAGCTAAAAGTGAAAGGTAGACACAGCCACTGATTGTATCCTCTAATTATCTCCATGTTAAAGGGGTTTGTCATTGTGATGCTACGTGACACACCATTTCTCTATACAGTTCCAGCCTTTAAGCAACAACACAATCTGGATTGCTTCTAATTTCTGTACATACAAAGTGCTTATCACCTTGGTGAGGTGCAACTTTCTTTTTCATTGAAAAATACTTAAAAATAAGTCATTTTCTCTGTAACACTGAAATTGATGTAATAAGAAAAAAAATCTCTACAATACTAAAAAAGAAAAAAAAAGCTGAATTAAATCCTCAGTGTGAACATCTCTCTCTAACAGGTACAGCATGTCTTCTTCTTCCTTTTTGACAATGCTTTATCATTTTAAAATAGCCTCCCAGGACACCCTGTGCTATAGCTCTGTGAAGGATTATTGCTCCTGAAAGCAGAGAGCAAACCCTCACCGGTAGCCTTCGTGTTGCCCGAATGTCAGAAAGCAGAATCGCATCTGACCTCGGCAGAAAACATTTCCTAGGAGTGACCCCCGGGTGGACACAGCTGCTTCTCTGCAGGCTCTGCAACCCTCTGCAGGCGTTTTGGGGGATTGCACACCCACCGTGAGCTGAGGCAAAGAAACCCAGAGCCGAATGCATTCGAGGTGATGCTGGAGTCCCTTGCACTAGCATCACACCGTCTTCACAACCTGCAGTCTTCCATCTGGCTTTCTTTTAGGAAACTCCACCTCTGAAGCCAGTTTGGGGAATTTTTGTTTTTATTTCCAAGGGATCAAACAAGCCGATGGAAGGCTGGGCTGTGACTAACGAGGGCTGCGCAGCAGGAGCGGGTGGAACTCCTCATTGCACAACAGCAGGTTGTCACTCCATGGACAGCTTCCCCAAAAACCTGGTTTGCTTCCTTCTCCTCCCTGCTGATAGTGTCATTCCTGAAACTGAGATTAAATTTAAAATAAATAAAAAAAGAAAAGAAGTCATACTCTATGCAGCCTGTTGTGAGCCACACAGCCAGGATGCAATGGGATTTCTCTGACACATCAGGCAGATTTTGCTGGTCCCAGCCATGTTCCTGATGCCCCACTGAGCATTGCGCTTCCTTCAAGATACACAGCAGTGGAAAAGACAGTGGGGGGGAGACTAATGATCAAAAGCAGGGAGCCAAACACAGATTCAGTGCAGCTGGGAGCTGCACGGAGTCTGTGCTGATGTGGCACCTGAGGGGTGCTGCACTGAGAGATGCCGGGCTCTCCTCCCCTGCCTGCGTGGTGGGAGCAAGGGGAGAAACCATCCCTGGCCACCCATCATGACCGTCTGGGAGCAGCTACAGGTTTCTGACTATAGGCAGGAGAACACATTAAAATTCTGCAAAAGCTCAGTTTTGGTAAAGTTCAGACTATCTGAGGACATACTCAAATAAATTGACATCTACATCCACTGAGTTTTCAAGGAGGATATCTGGCCTCCTCATTCCCTTTCAGAAAGAGGGAATAGTCACTTCACAGGCAAATCTCCTGTTTTACTTCCCAATGAGGCACCAGAAACAGCTGGACATGTCCCTGTGCATCACCACCTTCTGCTTGGATGCGTTAGCATCCAGGGGATGGACCCCCTTAAATCACTCTGCAGGTGCTTCAGTATCTAAAGACCAGCAAAAAAAACCCCAACAAATGCAGTGAGGGAAATGGCATTTCATATCCAATTATCTGATGCTGGTTGGGTTTTTTTTTTTCCCAGTGATTTTTTCAGAAGTTCAATCAGACTGGCAACAAAACCACAGTGGCATTCTGCTGTCAACAGAGCCTGAGGCTGCAAGTTTTCCTAGCACACCCTCAGCATGGACTGGGGTTTGTGGATGTACCTGAGAAGAGTGGAGCCTGCCTACGATTGCAATGTGGGGGAGGAAAAAAATCCCAACTGCTTTCATGTTTCAACAGCTTCTAAAGCATTTTGCAAATTCCTTGCATATTCTGTAAGCACCTACTCATTGCTGTCCCTGCCCCAGCATCAGTGACAGCAGCATTACCTGGACACCTCTCTGGGACATACACATCCCGCATTCACTGTGCAGAACAAACATCCAGCTCCGTCATCTCATGGGAGACACTTACCAGCAGCTCCTGGCCTGCTGCTCCTTACCTGTCACAGGCAGGGCTGCTTCTGCACCCTCTTGCCTGGAGCAGGCACCGTACAGCACCGCCTCGGGTCTGGATTTGGCCAGTCCCAGCACCACAGAAGGGACATGACTGCAGAAAGGAGATCCTTCAGAAATGTCTGGGTGAGCCAGCACTCGCCGAGATGCGTGCAGCTGGAGGTCTGGTGCCTAGCGTTAGCCAGAAAGCAAGTCCTTGGAGAAACTGGGTCTGGTTTTAACAGGCTGGCACCGACAGGATGGAATTTGGCAGCAAGGGTTATTCAAAGCCCAGACAGGCAGAACTGACACATGCAAGCCTTATTCCTACTCATTTGTATCCACTTTTTTTTTCAGTTAGAAAGATAAGCACAGATTTGGGAGTATATTGATAGGATGCCCCAACATCAGGCCAATTTACAAACACTAAAGGTGATCTTGCAAACACTTCATATCCACTTTGTGAGGATTTTCCAGTCTTCTCTACTTGGGTAACATAAGCGAGAATACATTTGAAAGTAGGGACTATTTTTAGCTTTGATCTCCCAGCTCCAACTATAAACTAATTTGCAAATAACTTTTCTATGCTGCAAAGCAAAGGAGGAGGGGAACATGTGTCCTTGTTTCTCCTTGAAATGATGCCTATGTTAACACCAGGGCAACACAGCTTCTCATAACAGAAAAAAAAAAAGTAGTCCAACTTGATTGTTTTACAAGAATTCTCAGAAATGTACACTGCACAAAAGCATTATGTACAATTACGCTGCCCTCAAAAATACACACAAATATAAAGATTTATTGGCACAGAAGGCAAAAGAAATACTAGTTTGATATATGTGTTGTTTATTTTTCTCACAACATTTTCCTTCCCCTCACTCTGCTCCGTTCAATTTACCTATTACAAACCCTATGGCCCCAATTCTTCTTTTACACTCAAACAGCCTAGCTGACTTCATGGCTGATGTGTATCACAGGAGTGAAAGGAAAAACTGTGGATGCAAAAAGCCTGCAAGATAATGCAGTGATAGAGGCTCACACACACTCCCAACACACTACTAGGCAGTAGCATTGTCACTAGGAAATTACTTTGACATTTCTTTAGAATTACAAAAGCAAGAGGAAATATACTGAATTCCAGCCCTCCAGCAGTCCAGTGTGATAAACAACTCCAAGCACTTCTCAGCTGCAATATTATTCAGTTAAATAAATACTGCATCACCCAGGGAACATTATTACACTTACAGAAACATAAAGACAGGAAATCTACTCCACAAGACAAACATGGACCAGAAACAGAGGATGAGAAATCACTAACTGAAGCCAGGCCAAGGGGGAGATGCCTGACCAAAATGATTCCCAGTGCCCCTGCACTGAAATCCATGTAGAGACACAACAGGTCAATTTGGGCTCCTGTCTTGAGCAGTGCAGCCAAATAAAAACACTAGCATTTGCCCAATAACCAAACATGAACAAGAAAAGCGGTTGGGTTTTTTTTAAACATACGTAAAACAAACATGAGGATTATTTATTCTGTTAAACAAACATGGAGCAGGCTTCACCACAAATTTTGAAGCTAATCTGCACAAAAAAGCAAAGGTTTAAGTTCAGTGGAAGGAAGGCTTGAGAGCTGGTGTTAACACAGTGTCAAGAGGGTAGAGTCTGGGGCTCTCCAGCTGATTTCTTGTGTCATCTGCAGCAAATTCCCTTGGCCTTGCTGCATCTAGGTTTGAGGTTTTCTAAAACAGAAGTAACCAAACTGCTGCAAGTGCTATAAAATAAATATACAGAAACGTAGCACCTAAAGGAGACCAATGCCCCAGGATTTCATGATCATAACTAATAGACTTAAGATTGGTGAATATATATATATATTATTATTAATAGAAAGACTTTATTTCTTTACAAAGACAAATCAAAGTTTTAACCACCCTATACCGGGGTTTGTTGAATTCCTTCAGATAACAATTCTTCACAGAAACAGGATGAAACCAGTACATCTTTTGCCTCACATACCAGCCACGTTACTCAGCACTTAACAGGTTGGGCTTCTGTCCTTTTTGCTTACTTTTTTTTCAGTCTTGTTTGTTTTCACCTGGTCCTTCAATTCCTATTTCAATTCTTACTCGACATATCCTGCAGGAAACTCAGAGAAGTAATGAAATGTTTTTAATTACCTCAAAGTTAATTAAAAAGGTGTCCAAAACAGTTCCAGAGCATTAGTGATGTCCTCCAACAAACCAGACTTTGCTTGTGCGGCATCTGCAATGACCAGCTGAGAAAACCCCTTTTTTCAGGTGGTGTGTCCTGTGCCTGTGTGAAACGTGTTCAAGTCATCCCATGAAGTCACTTGACTCAAGGTGTGCTGGACAGGGAAAATTAAAGCAGAAAAGGGTTTCCAAGGAATTTTTTTTTTCTTTTGTTCTTTAAAAAAGTACAATGCAAAGTGCAAGTTCCTCTCAAGGCCACACACAGTGAATTATTGCTGCAAACATATTGATTAGAAAACAGCTGACTTGCAGCCAGCTTGGCCAGGTGAGTTCGCTGCAAACCGTAAGATGTGGGTAAAGCCTCGACCCCTGCCTGTGCCTGCTGCCATGAACTGGACTCTTTTCCCTCAAGTCTGCCTCCACAAACATTCCATTTTTTGCACTGTTTTTTTTACCAGCCTTCTTTGCCTTAGGACTTTCTCTAAAACTGTAATTTTCAAAACCTGAGCTTTCTGCTCTCAGGGAGGCTGATGAGAAAAGCAAACACATATTATCTGCATATTGAAGGACACAGGACAGATGCTGGTGGTGACATCCTTCCCATCCCATGCTTCAACACTGGGTCGTGCCCCCCAACACCAGTGACGGGCATTTCAGGAAACGCTGGACTTTGTTCCCTGCACCCATCCCTGATGAATTGTCCCTTTACCACCCAGAAACAGGGACCATGTGTGGTACTGGCTACTGAAACCCTTCACCCCGTGGCAGCAGCGGGTGTGCAGGGTGATGCTCGGGGTGATGTGTGGGGCAATACTCGGAGCGATGCTCAGGGCAATGCTCAGGGTGATGTGTGGGGCAATACTCGGGGGGATGCTCAGGGCGATGCTCGGGGCGATGCTCCAGGCGATGCTCTGGGCGATGCTGCCGCCCGGCGGAGGCTTCACTCCGCGCAGCAGCCCGGCTGTGGCCGCGGCAAGCCCCCCCCTCTTCCCCCATCCAGCCGTTTTGGGGAGGGAGGCGGGGGGTGATGTTCTGCCGCAGGTTCAGGGGGCACAGGCAGAGCACGGGGGCTGCGGGACCAAGGTCATCTTGCGAATGGCAGTTACAGAGAACTAAGATAACGACATAGGTATATATTAAAAAGAAAAAAACCCCAAAGAGTTCACGCTTTGCTTTTGGTTTGACTTCTCCGTGGAAGCCGGGGGCAGGAGGGGGCACTGCAATATGCGGACTGAGCAGTTCCCTTTGCCTGCTTCTCGTGCAAAAAAACGGCTGAGGCTGACGGTGCCCGAGCAGGGCCCTGCCCCGGGGAAGAGGCGGCTGCAGGCTCCCCGGGAGCGCAGGTTCGCCCAGGCAGCAGGTCTCTGCTGCCCGCCCCCCGCTGCGGTCGCATCCCACAGCATCCCATTCTCCAGCGCTCCCACCGGCCCGTAGCCGCCTTCACCTCTACCGAGAGGACGTAAAGCAGCCGTCCTGACCAGGTAACCGCTAATACCCGCTACGGGCAGGTATGAAGAGTGACGCGAGAGGCAAGATGGGCACCGAGTGCTGTGAGAGGCCCGCGGCGTCCCCGAGGTGCCCGCGTGCTTTTCCCTTGGTCAGCCCTGCCAGGGTGGCCTGACAGTGCCCCGACCACACGAGGGGGTGGCAGAAGGCCTGCCAAACCCTGCTGGAGACACAGCACGTCCTGGTTATTTCCCGAGTCTGGACAATCGTCACCCTAGGTTTCTGGGAAAGTGATTTTTAAAAAGTCTGGTTGGAATTATAGGAAGAGAGCGAGCCTGGGAACACGGAACACCCTGTGAACAGGGGGGGCAAAGTGCAGAGCCTGGCTGGCTTTCTAAATGCTTCACGTCACTGGACGAGAGTTCTCCAGCGCTCGATACCCATCCGCTGCCAATCACAACAAGCCACATCACACTGCAAATCCTGGGAAGCACAACCTTTTCTTCCAAAGATAAAATGACTCAGCATAACAAGAGGAGTGGCATCTTCTCCTAAGCTCGTGAACCAGTGCTGATCGCTGTGCATCATTTGTAAATAATTCCTACGGATACGCAGCCTGTCCGTCCCTGTAAGCCCCGTTTCCAACCGGCATCCCAAGCTTTCTCTCCCCTGCGGTGCAAAGGGAACATTAAGGGAAATGAGTGCACAGCTGTGGCAGCGTTGCTGGTTTTTCGACAGGTTATTCACTGAACCCTCGCCAACTGCCACAAATAGCTTTCAGCTCTGCATGTGGCTGTGTCACTGGAAGTAGATGAGTTTGGTGGCATTTCCAAGAAAACATTTCCTCCGGGGTCCTTCTCCCCCATTTTTGCCCAGCTCTGGACTCTGACTCTCCTTTTGCTGGGGAGAAAAGAGGAGAAAACAATTCTTTACTTCTATCAGCAGTCCTGTGCCTTCCCTCAGGCAGAAAGGGCTTAGGAAGGTGAACTCTCCGCTCAGATTTTCCAAGATATTAGGGCCTTGCTTTGCTCAGCGGTGCGAGATGGAGCTGCTCGGGCCCATTTTGGGGAGTGACCCGACATCTGGACCGGACTCACACCAGGTCGGCACCGCGGGACCTGCCTTGACAAGGCACCTCGTGGGCCTTGCAACCTGCCATTACGTTGTCACCGGCACAGTAACCAAACCTCCCTGTTCTGTTCCTCTTCCGTGGCTGTCTACGTGGAAATAAGCGTGACTGTCCCTCTGCTTCTTTTGGGGGACTAGCACGGGTTGAGATGGGCTTTAGGAACAAACGGGCAGTGCGCCCATATGCCCGCTTTCCAAGTCAGGCATCGCTCAAAGTTCAGGAAACACTTGATGTAGAGAAAGCATTACCAGCGAGACTCAGTCTCACCTCTAAGGAAGTCCCATGCAGAGCAAAAAACCTCCCTGAAATATTCAACTCTTCTTTCAGAAATATCTTTTTTTTATTTTTTTTTTCCTGAGTTAGGGTACATCAAGTGTGCAATCCAGGTTCTGATTACTTGCCCTCATTTTTATTGACAGCCTGTGAGGCCCTGTTTATTTTTACTCACCATTTACTCTGCATGGGGTAAGACTCCGGCTGCTAACCTTCCCCTTTGGCTTGCAAACTTCCAAAATATCATCCATTTCATTGAAACCAGCATCCAAGGAAGTGAAAGATTAAGCACGCGCGTGAGCACACACATGTGGGGAGGCTCTTACGCAACCCGGTAGAAATATTTAGACATTAGGTTTCCAGCGTTAGCTTCACGTCTCTCAATTTAGCATGCAAATACACCATTACGATGTTCCATATCTGCAGAAAACTTGCACAGACTTTGTTGATAAATGATTGGCAAAAAGGCTTACCTCGCTCAGGAGGAGAAGTTCATCCAAGCTGCATCTCTGACTACTTCACTCTGTTGCGGGCGATTGTGATCATTCCTCCTACCAGCCTCTGCACTTCAGCTGACGCACAACCCCCCTGAAACGCAATCCTCCAAACGGGAAGAAGTACAGGAGTCGCGACTTTACTATCCTTTGGGGAAAAACAGTACCAAATGAACGTTTTGATGAAATTGCTGGGGCTGAAATCAGCCACGGAAAAGAAGGAATTTGAAAAGCCGCTTGCAGAGTTGTTTTGCGCAGGGAGATGTTGGGGCTACCAAGGATGCTTTTTGAAACAGTCCTGCAGGGACGACCATGCTCACCAGGACAGGGGGATGCAGATTCAGTCCTCTCCCTGAAATCTGCCTCCTCCTGGCTTTTAGGAGAGTAGTTTGACCTTGTCCTAGAGGGACCGTGTTGGCTGCCGGGGTGGTTCTTCCCTAAGGAATCTAATAACGTTATGCACACTTTTAAGCTTGGGTAGGATCAAGACCTGCACGCCTCTATGCCGAATACTATCGACGTCGTTACACACATTTTTGTGCAGAGTTAGCACTACACCTCTGCTTCCCTTTTTCCCCGCGCTGATGATGCTTTTAACCCGTTCTCATAGCAGTGGTTTCCCCCAGAGGAAGAATACCTTCCCGTTTTGGCAAGAGGTATAGCGGACCCGGCGAACACCTAAAAGTAATGTCAGTAGCCCTGGCAGGATTTCCCGAAAGGCTGGTTCCTTCACGGCGGTAACTCCCCGAAGAAGTAACTGGTGTAGAACTGGGGTATGGCTGGAGAGCTGAGGGATGAGCCTCGCACTACCCCGTCGATTACAGACCCTGGAAATACACCCAGACCGACTCAATGCTCGTGACGGAACGGGAGCGCCGGGACGGCAGTCACCAAGCGATCCCACAGCCCCGCCAGCTCAGGAGGACTGCTTACCCCCACAGCGTGGCCGGGAGCGTTTGACGCCAAGAGCCACAACTTCTTCTGGGTCACCGCACGCAGCCGTCCCACGGCACGCGCCGGGAAGCCCACCCTGGCCGACCTGCGCCACGCACTCGGCATCACCGCCACGACCTCGTGCGGGGGGAACCCTCCTGCACCCGGGGTTTCTCCGCTGCGCCCGCGGGCTCTGGATGTGAGTACCTGGGGAGCAGCGTCCCGAGCCTCTCTCCCCTCGACGCTGCAGGTCTCTTCGCCTCGCCGACTAGTAGCCCCGCACGGTTCTCCTCCTCCACCCACCCCTCGCTGCTGCCCTAGCACTCATCGCAGCGGGCAGGTGTCTGCAGACTCCCTGTCCAGGGCTGGCTTTTAACCCTGGTGACGCCTGTCCTGGCACTGACCGGTCTTGTACGCCCAGCTACGAGTAAAGGCTTCCCGCGGCTCTCAGCCGAGGGCGAGCTGCCGGCCTGGCATCTGGAAGCACAGCCTGCAACTTGAAAGCGCGCGGGCACCACGGGCCAGGAAGAACGCGCTTCTCACCGCTGGATCGTAATTCTTATTTTCTTGTCTCAGGGCAGGCACGGCAGCATTTATAGGTGGATGCGAGCAGAGGCTTAGAGCTCCGCTTAACTCCGCGCCCAGAGCCAATGCTACAGACCACGACGTTTTGCGTATGGAGGTTTAGCAGCATCCCTCTTGCTGTTCATTTCGTTTTCGGCAGATACCGTTGAGCGTCCAGCCAGGATCCACGTGCCTTTATTATGCCTGACAGTTAAGCGAACAACGCAACGGGAAGAAATTCGATGTTGGACCCAGGCAAGAAAGAACCAGCAAATATAAGTAAGTAAGTAAGTGGTGTGTCTGTCATCTCCCGCTCCCACCCTGCTGCCTTGCCCTCTCCCCCCCCCAGCCCCCCGGCACAAAAGGGCTTTTGGGCAGCAGCTGCCCATCCGCCTACACCGGGGACGCAGAAGGCGGGCTGTGCCCCCAAGGGCACGGGGAGCGATGGGCATCGCAAAACCTCTGGGTAGCCCAGCTGGGCTTTCAGCTTTTGCTGGCCTTCCTTTTAGGATATTTTAAAGGGTGAAAACACCAGCAGCTGGCTTTTCTTCTTCAGGAAGAGAAATGCTTGCACCCAAAATGGGACAACGTGCAGGAAATACTGCCTCAGTGTTCTTATCGCTGCGCGCGGGATGCCTTAGTTAGCTTCAGCCGCTGCGCTTTCCCCGCACCAGTCACCTTTCAAGTCCGTTCAGTCGACGCGTGCGGACGTCAAGGGCACGCTTAGGTAGTGCCTGACCTTTGCTGCAGTTTCAAGGTGGGCAAGGGGGTACTTCAGCCAGGTGACACCTATTCCGAGGGCTAACACGGACTAGCAGAGAAGATACTCCGGGAAAAGCATCTGGTCTCCAGGCTCTTCTGCTTTCCTGGAAAGAAGAGAATGAAAAGCAATACCGAAAGTGGAAAGTGGGAGAAGCTTCGCTGCCAGGGACTTTCCGTGGTGTAGCAAGCAGCTGGCCGGCGCCTGGCGAGCAGCTGTGGTATGGAGGTGCCCCAAGAGCGGCCTAAACCCGGCTGCCGACATTCTCCTTCCCGAGGACGGCAAAGCAGCGGGGTGAGCTCAAAAGGCCTGTTTTTCTGTGCGCAGCGGAGCAAGTTTCCTTCTCCCGCGCTGACGCTGCAGAAAACTGCATTTGGAAAGCCCTGTTTGGGGTAGGGGCAGAGCTCTTGCACGCGCCTGTCACGCGCAACGCCGATCGACTGGAGAAAAGATAGCGTGGGCCCTGGTGCTGGTTTTCCCCTTCCAGACCCACGAAAAAAAGAAGTGAACTTCTTTATTCTCCTCCTCCTGGATTAAGCCTCGTTACTGGAAGTAGCCAGGGTGTGAGCGGGCTCGCATTTGGCGAGCGGCCCAAGATCCTTGCGGGGACTGCTCAACTGCCTAGACCGGTCCTGGGCTCCCCAGTACGAGAGAGACGTGGACAGACTGGGGCGAGGCCAGCAAAGGGCCGTGCAGATGGCGAAGGGATGGGAGCATCTGTCATACGCGGGGAGGCTGGGAGAGCTGGGGCTGCCCCGCCTGGGGAAGGGGATGCTCGGGGGGGTCTTGCCCACGTGCATAAATACCCGGTGGAGGAATGGAGATGACGGAGCTGGGCTCTTCCCAGTGGTGCCCAGTGCCAGCACCAGCAGCAACAGGCACAAACGGGGACGCAGGAGGCTCCGTCTAAACATAAGGAAAACACTCTCTTTGTTTCGGTTGCGGAGGCTCCATCCTTGGAGTCATTCGGGCCCTGAGGGGACACGGCCCTGAGCAACCGGCTGGAGCGGACCCTGCCCTGAGCAGGGGCTTGGGCTGGGTGATGTCCGGAGGTCTCTGTCGTCCCGTGCAAGTCAAACGGGTGGAAAACGCTGGGGACTCCCGGGCAATAAAGCAACTTAGTTCAAAAGCAAGCGGAGCAGGGCTGAGCGCTTTGACAAAAGCTGAACTAAGTATCAGACTGAGTCTGCCCAGCAACGGTCTGATACGTTGCATATGGTTGTTTGCCACCCCTGTAACAAAGCAGCTGTATGTTGGTGAGTGGCTGGCACGACACGGGCTCTGCCCGGAGGAGGGATGCTGCAGACGGCCATCGTCCTGCCAAGCCTCTCGCTTGCGGTTGCAGCGTTGCTGCCACGGCTTGACATCTGAAGTTTGGGCACGATTCGTCCCTCCTGGGCTGGCTACCCAACTGCATCTCGTACGACTTTCAATCTCTGAGGGATTGCAGCCTCAACATTTTTCCCTCCGTCAAGTGTACAAAAGCGTGCTGAATTGTGTCATACCGTGCGTGTGTTGAATGCTTTTGATTCCACTAATATGTCCCCTAAATACATTCTCAGCATAGGTGCCCTCAAGTGACAGTTCGGGACTTTCTTTCAACGCTGGGACGGGTTCTCTGAACGCTTTTGGTCCTCAGGTCCTGTTGGGGCTAAAACACAGACCTCCTGGGAACTGAGGCAAGGCTGAGAAGCTGTTCAGGCACTTTTGGAAACCGTCGGCAGGGAATGCCACCCCTGTGGAAGGCTTGCAGGTCGAAAGACGTACGCCCCAAACGGGTTGGGTTTGGGGATTTTCTTTTCGCTTCTGGGGTGGGAAGCCAGTATGGCGAAAGGATGGATGTCAGTTAGCTTCCCTGTGGGCTTCGGGATGTCCGCACTGTGCCCCCAGGGCGGTTTCAGCATCCCGAACGGTGAGGTGAGGGGCAGGACGGACATTGCCCAACGTGCCTCGGGGGAGAGAGGCGGCAGCGGGAGCTCAGCCCCGGCCGGCGCACCAGTTCGCGAGCCGCTCCTGCAAACCTCGTGCCGCAGCGCGGGCGCTGAAGTGACGCCCGACAGCTACCTGTCTTCCCGCTTTCATCCTGCAAAGTAGTGCAAAGAAACCAGTTTGGCAATTTGGATTTCCTGTAAAAAGAGGCAGAAAGTAAAAGTACCGCTGCCTTAAAACCCACGGTCTGCTGAAGAGCTTACGTCCTCTTGGGGAGGAGTTTCCAGGGAGGAAGGCACTGTCCAGCTCATAAATACCTCGGGCTGAGATTGCTGCTGTCCCGCCTGCCTGTGAACTCGCTGGGGAAGGGCAGCGCTCCCGCTCACCTTGAAACAGCAGCATGGCTGATAAGTTTCTGGAGAGCAAAATCCAGGACGGCAAGGTAACCCTGTTCGTAAGGGCAGGCTGCCCTTACAGCAGGAATGCCATGGAGATGCTCAAGCAATACAACCTTGCGCCCGGGTGCCTGCAAGTGTTTGACATTAACGAATCCAGGGACGCTCAGGATTACTTCCAAGCAACAGGGCAGAGCCCGGTAAGTTCTCGCAGTCGTATTTCAGAGGTTGCGGACCCTTGCCTTGTCCCAGCCGCCCCAGACTCCGGCCAGCTGCCGCAGGGGCTGAAGCGAGGTCTCTTTCCCCACGGCTCTCCGTGCCGGCTCACAGGGAGAAGCCGCACCCCTTTCCCACTTGGCGAAAGCTCCGTGTTTCGATTCCTCTGCTCCTCCGGTCGCTGCAGCCACCGCGGGGATCCCTGCTGCCGTGCCCGGGGGTGCAGCCTGCTCCGCACCGCGGGCACCGGCTGGGCGCAGGTTTTGCCCCGCTGCCGGCCGCTGCCGGCCGCTGCCGGGGAGCCGCGGCACCTCCCGGGACAGTCGTGCCCCCTCCAACCCCCGCTGCTGCTGGAGCACGCGGGAGCGTGGAAAAAGGCTGGCGTTGAGGCTTGGTGCGTGACCCTGCCGGCTAAAGAAGGGCTGGTGGAGGGGGGTACGGCCACGTTTCCAGGCGCCTGATGGGAAGCTCCTTCAAAGCTCTTCCCACGGCGCTGCCCGAGGCAGCGCAGGTTTGCGGAGGGGCAAGAACTCGGAGCTGCCGGGGTGCCTGAATTGGGACGCTTGCCTTCCCCTCTGACGGCAAGCAGAAAGAGCGCTGCGAGTCGCACCCTTGCAGCTGGCCGCAAAGTAGATGCCGCGCCCGCAGAAAATTTGGCGGCGGCCTCTTCCGAAGCTTGCTTCGACGGTCCAATCCGTCTCGGGGCGCAGCGCTCCGTGCTTGAGCTTCAGGAACGAATTTCCCCACAAGCGCTGCGGCTCAGGGCCGGCAGCTCGTGCCTCGGTGGCAGCTACACCGCCAGCTAAGCACCAGGACCCTTTCTCCCCTCCCCGATCCACCGTAACGCTCCCGAAGTCCAACGGCCTCCACGAAGCAAAGCGGCAGGCGGAGGCCGGGGACGTGCTATCCCCGCCGCCGGGCTCTCGGGGGGAGTCTTGCGCGCCGGCTGTGCGTCCAGACTCGTGGCCGGGCTCGGCCCAGGGAAAATCCGGACCCGCGCTCGTGGTTTTGGGGCGGCGGGACGGCCAGCCGGCCCTGGCGCAACGTGTCCCCGCCTCGGTCCCGCAGGGGTGACGGCAAGGCGCTGGCGCGGCCGCTGCCCGACCCTCCCGCCGCGTCCCGGCTCTCGGTGTCGAGCCCCTTCCCCGGCGCGAGTGTGACCCTGCCGTACCTTCTCGGGGCGGCAGAGAGGAGCCGACCTCCTGCTCGCCTCCCCGTCCCCGTCCCCAGCGTGGGCACGGGGTGGCAGCACGCCCGGAGTCACCCCGGGGGGGATGCCTTGCGCGGCTGGAGGGGCGGCAGCCGCGGGCCTTCGCTCGCGGCCTGCCGTGGAGCGGGCCGTCAGCAAGGCGCCGGAGCCCGGCCGCGCAGCCCAGCCGAGGCGGGCGGTTTACGCGGGGGATGCGGGCAAGAGCACGACGGCCTTCGCTGCCCGGGGGCTGCCGGGCCGCTCACCGCAGCTCCCGCCGGACACCTCGCCTGGCACGGCGGCCGCGGTGGAGCGGTTGGGGTCGGAGGGACCTCGAGAGGCCGCCGCGTCCAAGCCCCCCGCAACGAGCAGGGACGCCTCCCACCAGGCCGGGCTGCTCGGAGCCCCGTCCAGCCCGGCCCCGCTGGCCCCGCTGGCCGCTCCTCGTGCGTCGCGCGGGCCCGCGCCAGGCGTCTCGCTCGGCGTCTCGGGGAGAGCATCCGACGCCCGAGCGTCCTGACGCCCGGCCCTCGGGCTGCTGGAGCACGCCGCTAGCCGCCTTCTGCGCCGGCTGCCGCCAGGCGCCTCTCTCGTTTCTCCCCGCGGCCCCAGCCCCCTGTAGCGCCGGACCTTCTGGGAAAGCCTTCCTAAAGGGCCCCCCCGCCGCCGTGCCGTCTGCGAGCTCTGCCGTATGCCGCCCTGTGCCGGCGGGCGTCCCTGCGGACCCCAGGAAGCCTCACAGCCCCGCGACCGAGCATCCCCTGAGCCTCGGCGGCAGCGTCGGGCAGGGCCGGGAACCGCGAGAGGCATCCCGAAAGCAGAAGCGTTTTTTTCCTGGCAGCGGGGGAATTCGGGCGGGAGGGAGAGGGCGGCCGGCTTTGTCAGCGAAGCGAGGCGCCGAAAGCAGAAACTGCTTTCCCAGCGGGAGGGGGATCGACGGGATTAGTAGCGAGCGAGAGCAGAAGCGGAATTCCAGGCTGCCGAAGAAGAACGGCGTGAGGTTTCGCGGGGGGAGAAGCCAGTCAGTGGGAGCAGAAGGACGTTTCCCAGCAGCAGGGGGCGGGGGAGAGGGGTGGCTGGCATCGGGGGGACACGGGGGTGGCTCGTGCGGCGCGGCGTCCACCCCTACGGGGACGTGAGGGGCCGGGAGCAGGGCTGGCGGGGAGGGAGGGCTCCGGGGTGAAGAGGGAAAGGGAAAGGGATGGGGAGGATAAACCAAAAGGCTGTCGGTGGGCCAGCGCGTCCCCCGGGCTGCCGTCGCCAGGCCAGCTGCGGGGCAGGGTGCACGTCGTCGTGCCGGCAAAGGGAGATCCTGAAGGGCACGGCTCCCCGGGGAGGGCAGCGGGGGGCTCCCGGCGGGTGGGCGTCCCTCCGCGGGGGGGGGGGTTCTCCTCCTCCTCCCAAAGCTGGACCTGCCCGTGGCGGCATGGAGCGGCGGAGAGGGCTTTCCGAGCTGCCGCCTTCCCACGAGCCGCCCTCGCCCTCTGGATTTTACGCCTCTTCTCGCCCGTGTCCTTTGCCTTGGGTCCTGGACCCGCTACCAGCTCAGTAATTTCACTTCTGCCTGTGTTTTCATTTCTTTCGCCCTTCCCTGGCTTTAGCTGGGTCGCTTTTTCCCAGCTCGACGCTGATTTCACTTCCCTCTGCGGAGAGCGGCACATGCGTGCCTTGAGGAAGTCTCCAATGCTGGGGTTCAGTACTCGTTCCTGGTTTTCAGGAGGGGGTTGCTTTTTTCTGTTTTTGTCTCTTTCCTTTTGCAAATTTGGCTCCGCACCGATTGCCGCTCGCCGCGCACCCAGGCGGCTGTCGTGAGGTGAGCCGGAGAAGGGGCCAGCGCGGGCAGGGCAACAGCAGGCGGTCAGGGCTGTGCGGTAGCCGGAGGACACGAGGCCAGCCAGAGGGTACGCGCAGAAGAAGGGGTTGTGCCAGAAATGCAAGCTTGCCGTGCCGAGTGACTTTTTGATAGCGCGGGCGGCCGGCGGGCGGCCGGCTGCGCATCCCACCTGGCAGCTCCACGTGCCTGGCAAGCCCTCGGAGGGACGGCGGGACTCCTCGGCGCCTGGAGAACCCGCCGCGGGCACGCGCACGGTCCGTAGGCGCCGCCGGGTGCGGAGCTGCTCGCTCGCCGCTCTGGGATCGCGTGCCTGGAGCATGTCCAGCGCTGCCCCGGAGCACGGTTCGACCCTCCTGCAGCCTCTGTGAAACGCCGAGTATTCCCCCACCCCTTCTCTTCTGGCAGCAGACCCTCAGGCAGGCGGGCCGTTGGGGGCTAGGAGAGGAGGGTTTTGTAAATGACGGCCTCCTCGGTGCGAAGCCCGCTTCCCAGGCAAACCCTCTCCCCGCTCTTTGCCTTCAGCAGCCCCGCTCCCCTGGTTAATCCGTGGCGTTGTTTTGTGCCCAGGTGCCTCGCGTGTTCATCGGGAGACACTGCATCGGAGGATTGTCCGACCTGGAGAACGCGCGCTGCAGGCTCCCTGCAATGCTGCAGCGCATTGGTGCCCTGCGGTAGCCGAAGGGTAAGTCCCGGGCAGGCTCGCTGGCCGGCAGCACTGCTCTTTCACCGGGGCAGGCAAACCTGAGCCTTTTTAATGCCGAAACATGACCCGACGGGGCGGTGGCGTGTGCCGCTACGCGACAGCAAAGCGTGAATTCATTTCTGGGGTCCCCAGCTGCGGCACAGACTTTGTGACTCTCTCCCTGCGGACTTGCAAGAGACGTCACCAAACTCTCTGGCAACGCAGGATTCAGCTGCTAGCCTTTGCCCAGGATCTAGACCAAACGGTTCAGCTCGTCGGGCTCTCTTCTTTTTCTTTCTTTCCCCACAGAGAAGATGGAGCCTGTGGCTCTCAAACAAAGTCTCGGAAGTTTCAGCCTGGCTGCTTACAGAGGACGGGCTCTTCCGATCTTATAACTGGCTTTCAAAAACGTCCGGACACGGGGTGGAGGGGGGGCCCAATGTACTTTTCTGCTGGGGGGAGCGTGGTGAGCCTCAGCAGGACCCTCTGAGCTGCTTGCACGCAGGCATGGAGAAATGCTGCAGCCGGGAACCAGCCAGCCAGCCAGAATACGAGGTGACGATGCAGTTTGTGCAGGTGCCGTACGGGCCTGCAGCATCTTTCACGCAGGGCAACGGCCTGCACAAGATGAGCAGAGCAGGGGACAGGGGTTCAACACAAGTATGTATGCGCACATAAAAGTGCAAAAGCACTGTCTAAAAAGTTGCCACGGCCTGTTCTGTCACGGTATCGTCTCAATCAAGTAGCTCCGGCCAGCAGCGATCTCTCTGCCCTTTACGTCTGCTCTTTCTACTTTCAGGAGAAAGATGACCAGCAGCTGCGACCTCCTCATGTCGACGTACGCGCTTCCAGGAGCAAATTGCGGGCGACTTCCTTCGGCGGGGTCAGATGCACCCGTTTGGCAAATGCAGCTTCTTTCCCTTCCGTCGGTCGGTGCTTCGACACGTGAACGTCTCTGCATCCTTTCTGGAGCTCTGGAGAGAGGTCCAGAGCGTGATCTGATTCGGCTCAATAAAATACGCTTGCTCCAAGCGGCTGCGTTCACCGTTGTGGTTCTTTTTTGTACAGACCCATTCCTGCACTCATCCTGAACGCCTCTATTCTCTCTACCGTCTTCTTCCTCCCTGTCTCTCCCGAGTGTCCCCCTGGAGTCTCTCGACGTTTCCCGCGTCCTCTAAAAAATGTCGTGACGGCGGTCGGAGCCGGAGGTGCGCGCAGACTGCTATAACGTGTGTGTGCTGCAACACAGTCTTGAAAATAGCCACCGCAGCCTGTGCCCGCATCCCCGGCCCTGGTGGCCCACCGTCTTTTGGCCGACATCTCGTGGCAGGGTCACGACAACTTGTCTGAGCGGGGCTTTTTTGGTAAGGGTTTTGTTGCGACGCAGCACGGCCGCAGGCAGGAAGCGAAACAGGTTTTTCATTTCTCGCTGCCGTCGTTCCGAACCAAGAGCTGCTTGGGACAGAAAACACCCGGGGCCGCGCAGCCTCTTGAGGGGGTTTGCTAACTGCAGAACGCCCCACTGAGGCAGCACGGGCCAGATTCAGAGCTCAAGTAAACAGCGCTGTGTCGGGAAAGGGGTTTATGGGAAACGCACAGCACGGCTGCTGCCAAGCCGACTGGTGAAGAGTCGCTTTCCATTCTCGGCATTCGAATGACACCGTCTCCCAAAAAAAGCTGAAAGGCTGTTGCAACTTCACACACGCCTGGACCCTTTCCCAAGGAAAGGGAAGAGCATTTAAATTGTAATTGTGAAAACATTGGTAGCTTTTCCTGGATGTTTGATGAGTTTCTAAATCATTTGCTACGGATGAGGCCACCACGTTATTAATCAGAATTCCTAATAGCCAGGGGGAAACAAACGGTGGTGAATACAGCCAGCGACCTTTTTTTTCTTGATACACACACCAGTGGGTGTATGTTGTCACAGTGCAGCTTGCAAAATGGTTGCATGGATAAGCTCTTCCCTTTCCTTGGGAAAGGGTCATGTAGCAGGTGCTGTTGGAGGCCAACTACTCCAGCTCTTCACCGAGACCCTCCAATGCCAGAGTACTCAATTTACGGCACAGAATTTCTCTTTGGCAACAGGACTCCAGGAGAAGTCTCCTCCAAAATGTTAAGTAAGAAGGGAAGCAGCATAACTTGTTCAAGCACTAAAGGTAGAAATTTGTGGCCGCAGTTTTAACTATTATAGAGCAGCTTCTCTCATCACCATTGGCAGGAACAGTTACTGCCTATCATCCGAAACTCTGTAAAACACACCCTGCAGCTGCGGTTCTAACGTGCCTCCAGGCGTGTGTGACGTGCCAGTGCATGATAAAATTCCTACAGCGGCCTCACCTGACATGGCTTCTGGAGGGTAACACCTTTAAGCTGTGCTGCTAGATTTTAAACTTTTCACCCAGTGGCAATTCTAGTTGCATAAAAGGGCTGGAAGCAGCGAGTTCTGCTTCAGAACAGCTTCAGAAAAGTATGCCATGCACTCTAGGAAACGTCTGCACTGAACTTCTCATATTTAAGGACTGCCCTTTCCCTGGGAGAGGGTTAAGATACGCTGAAAAAACATGAATCGGCAGCAATTTGCACAAGTCAGCTTAAGTTTCCTGGGACTTGCTGCAATACGCGATTGCTACTCTGCCAAGAGGCAAAGGACTTTAAACTTGCCAGAAATGAAGCTTTTGCCCTCCCCATTCCTCTCCAAGCCTGTGAGAAAGCCTGCGATTTCTTCTCGTCCGCCGCTGATGAGGGCAAGGAGGCCCGGCAAGCCCAGCTGGCGTCACTGGGGAATTTTACAGCGGGAAGAGGTCGCGGGGCTTCCCGCCGAGCTGGCGGCGGCGGGGGCAGACGCGTGCTGCCTGGCCCCGGCTTCACCCTGGGAGAGGGGGACCGTGCTCAAGGGGGGGATTTGTCGGGGCTGAGCTGCCAAGGGGCCGTGCCGACACGGTAGCCCCAACGCTGGTCTGGGTTCTGCCCCTTGGGCTTTGTCGGCTCAGCAAAGCCTAAAGGTTAGTCGGTTTATCAAAAAGCAAATTGGCTCCAGGCTTTAAAGAGACAACAGCTGTAATTCCACAGGTCTTAATGGAACTTTCAGACAAAGAGAGAGGAAAGACGAGCTTTTAATTCCTTTGTTTAAAAAAAAAAGGGGGGGAGGGGGTGGAGGAAAAGGGTGAGAGAAAGAAAAGTCGGAAGACTTCAGAAGGGTTTTATACTTTGAGGTTCTTGCCCCATCGTGAAGTTGCAACAGCCTTTCAGCTTTTTTTGGGAGACGGTGTCATTCGAATGCCGAGAATGGAAAGCGACTCTTCACCAGTCGGCTTGGCAGCAGCCGTGCTGTGCGTTTCCCATAAACCCCCTTTCCCGACACAGCGCTGTTTACTTGAGCTCTGAATCTGGCCCGTGCTGCCTCAGTGGGGCGTTCTGCAGTTAGCAAACCCCCTCAAGAGGCTGCGCGGCCCCGGGTGTTTTCTGTCCCAAGCAGCTCTTGGTTCGGAACGACGGCAGCGAGAAATGAAAAACCTGTTTCGCTTCCTGCCTGCGGCCGTGCTGCGTCGCAACAAAACCCTTACCAAAAAAGCCCCGCTCAGACAAGTTGTCGTGACCCTGCCACGAGATGTCGGCCAAAAGACGGTGGGCCACCAGGGCCGGGGATGCGGGCACAGGCTGCGGTGGCTATTTTCAAGACTGTGTTGCAGCACACACACGTTATAGCAGTCTGCGCGCAACCTCCGGCTCCGACCGCCGTCACGACATTTTTTAGAGGACGCGGGAAACGTCGAGAGACTCCAGGGGGACACTCGGGAGAGACAGGGAGGAAGAAGACGGTAGAGAGAATAGAGGCGTCAGGATGAGTGCAGGAATGGGTCTGTACAAAAAAGAACCACAACGGTGAACGCAGCCGCTTGGAGCAAGCGTATTTTATTGAGCCGAATCAGATCACGCTCTGGACCTCTCTCCAGAGCTCCAGAAAGGATGCAGAGACGTTCACGTGTCGAAGCACCGACCGACGGAATGGGAAAGAAGCTGCATTTGCCAAACGGGTGCATCTGACCCCGCCGAAGGAAGTCGCCGCAATTTGCTCCTGGAAGCGCGTACGTCGACATGAGGAGGTCGCAGCTGCTGGTCATCTTTCTCCTGAAAGTAGAAAGAGCAGACGTAAAGGGCAGAGAGATCGCTGCTGGCCGGAGCTACTTGATTGAGACGATACCGTGACAGAACAGGCCGTGGCAACTTTTTAGACAGTGCTTTTGCACTTTTTATGTGCGCATACATACTTGTGTTGAACCCCCTGTCCCCTGCTCTGCTCATCTTGTGCAGGGCCGTTGCCCTGCGTGAAAGATGCTGCAGGCCCGTACGGCACCTGCACAAACTGCATCGTCACCTCGTATTCTGGCTGGCTGGCTGGTTCCCGGCTGCAGCATTTCTCCATGCCTGCGTGCAAGCAGCTCAGAGGGTCCTGACTGAGGCTCACCACGCTCCCCCCAGCAGAAAAGTACATTGGGCCCCCCCTCCACCCCGTGTCCGGAACGTTTTTGAAAGCCAGTTATAAGATCGGAAGAGCCCGTCCTCTGTAAGCAGCCAGGCTGAAACTTCCGAGACTTTGTTTGAGAGCCACAGGCTCCATCTTCTCTGTGGGGAAAGAAAGAAAAAGAAGAGAGCCCGACGAGCTGAACCGTTTGGTCTAGATCCTGGGCAAAGGCTAGCAGCTGAATCCTGCGTTGCCAGAGAGTTTGGTGACGTCTCTTGCAAGTCCGCAGGGAGAGAGTCACAAAGTCTGTGCCGCAGCTGGGGACCCCAGAAATGAATTCACGCTTTGCTGTCGCGTAGCTGCACACGCCACAGCCCCGTCGGGTCATGTTTCGGCATTAAAAAGGCTCAGGTTTGCCTGCCCCGGTGAAAGAGCAGTGCTGCGGCCAGCGAGCCTGCCCGGGACTTACCCTTCGGCTACCGCAGGGCACCAATGCGCTGCAGCATTGCAGGGAGCCTGCAGCGCGCGTTCTCCAGGTCGGACAATCCTCCGATGCAGTGTCTCCCGATGAACACGCGAGGCACCTGGGCACAAAACAACGCCACGGATTAACCAGGGGAGCGGGGCTGCTGAAGGCAAAGAGCGGGGAGAGGGTTTGCCTGGGAAGCGGGCTTCGCACCGAGGAGGCCGTCATTTACAAAACCCTCCTCTCCTAGCCCCCAACGGCCCGCCTGCCTGAGGGTCTGCTGCCAGAAGAGAAGGGGTGGGGGAATACTCGGCGTTTCACAGAGGCTGCAGGAGGGTCGAACCGTGCTCCGGGGCAGCGCTGGACATGCTCCAGGCACGCGATCCCAGAGCGGCGAGCGAGCAGCTCCGCACCCGGCGGCGCCTACGGACCGTGCGCGTGCCCGCGGCGGGTTCTCCAGGCGCCGAGGAGTCCCGCCGTCCCTCCGAGGGCTTGCCAGGCACGTGGAGCTGCCGGGTGGGATGCGCAGCCGGCCGCCCGCCGGCCGCGCGCGCTATCAAAAAGTCACTCGGCACGGCAAGCTTGCATTTCTGGCACAACCCCTTCGTTGCGCGTACCCTCTGGCTGGCCTCGTGTCCTCCGGCTACCGCACAGCCCTGACCGCCTGCTGTTGCCCTGCCCGCGCTGGCCCCTTCTCCGGCTCACCTCACGACAGCCGCCTGGGTGCGCGGCGAGCGGCAATCGGTGCGGAGCCAAATTTGCAAAAGGAAAGAGACAAAAACAGAAAAAAGCAACCCCCTCCTGAAAACCAGGAACGAGTACTGAACCCCAGCATTGGAGACTTCCTCAAGGCACGCATGTGCCGCTCTCCGCAGAGGGAAGTGAAATCAGCGTCGAGCTGGGAAAAAGCGACCCAGCTAAAGCCAGGGAAGGGCGAAAGAAATGAAAACACAGGCAGAAAGTGAAATTACTGAGCTGGTAGCGGGTCCAGGACCCAAGGCAAGGACACGGGCGAGAAGAGGCGTAAAATCAGAGGGCGAGGGCGGCTCGTGGGAAGGCGGCAGCTCGGAAAGCCCTCTCCGCCGCTCCATGCCGCCACGGGGCAGGTCCAGCTTTGGGAGGAGGAGGAGAACCCCCCCCCCCGCGGAGGGACGCCCACCCGCCGGGAGCCCCCCGCTGCCCCCCCGGGGAGCCGTGCCCTTCAGGATCTCCCTTTGCCGGCACGACGACGTGCACCCTGCCCGCAGCTGGCCTGGCGACGGCAGCCCGGGGGACGCGCTGGCCCACCGACACCTTTTGGTTATCCTCCCCATCCCTTTCCCTTTCCCTCTTCACCCCGGAGCCCTCCCTCCCCGCCAGCCTGCTCCCGGCCCCTCACGTCCCCGTAGGGGTGGACGCCGCGCCGCACGAGCCACCCCCGTGTCCCCCCGATGCCAGCCACCCCTCTCCCCCGCCCCCTGCTGCTGGGAAACGTCCTTCTGCTCCCACTGACTGGCTTCTCCCCCCGCGAAACCTCACGCCGTTCTTCTTCGGGCAGCCTTGAATTCCGCTTCTGCTCTCGCTCGCTACTAATCCCGTCGATCCCCCTCCCGCTGGGAAAGCAGTTTCTGCTTTCGGCGCCTCGCTTCGCTGACAAAGCGGCCCGCCCTCTCCCTCCCGCCCGAATTCCCCCGCTGCCAGGAAAAAAACGCTTCTGCTTTCGGGATGCCTCTCGCGGTTCCCGGCCCTGCCCGACCGCTGCCGCCGAGGCCTCAGGGGTATGCTCGGTCGCGGGGCTGTGAGGCTTCCTGGGGTCCGCAGGGACGCCCGCCGGCACAGGGCGGCATACGGCAGAGCTCGCAGACGGCACGGCGGCGGGGGGGGCCCCTTTAGGAAGGCTTTCCCAGAAGGTCGGCGCTACAGGGGGGCTAGGGGCCGCGGGGGAGAAACGAGAGAGGCGCCTGGCGGCAGCCGGCGCAGAAGGCGGCTAGCGGCGTGCTCCAGCAGCCCGAGGGCCGGGCGTCAGGACGCTCGGGCGTCGGATGCTCTCCCCGAGACGCCGAGCGAGACGCCTGGCGCGGGCCCGCGCGACGCACGAGGAGCGGCCAGCGGGGCCAGCGGGGCCGGGCTGGACGGGGCTCCGAGCAGCCGGCCTGGTGGGGAGGCGTCCCTGCTCGTTGCGGGGGGCTTGGACGCGGCGGCCTCTCGAGGTCCCCTCCGACCCCAACCGCTCCACCCGCGGCCGCCGTGCCAGGCGAGGTGTCCGGCGGGAGCTGCGGTGAGCGGCCCGGCAGCCCCCGGGCAGCGAAGGCCGTCGTGCTCTTGCCCGCATCCCCCGCGTAAACCGCCCGCCTCGGCTGGGCTGCGCGGCGGGCTCCCGGCGCCTTGCTGACGGCCCGCTCCACGGCAGGCCGCGAGCGAAGGCCCGCGGCTGCCGCCCCTCCAGCCGCGCAAGGCATCCCCCCCGGGGTGACTCCGGGCGTGCTGCCACCCCGTGCCCACGCTGGGGACGGGGACGGGGAGGCGAGCAGGAGGTCGGCTCCTCTCTGCCGCCCGAGAAGGTACGGCAGGGTCACACTCGCGCCGGGGAAGGGGCTCGACACCGAGAGCCGGGACGCGGCGGGAGGGTCGGGCAGCGGCCAGCGCCAGCGCCTTGCCGTCACCCCTGCGGGACCGAGGCGGGGACACGTTGCGCCAGGGCCGGCTGGCCGTCCCGCCGCCCCAAAACCACGAGCGCGGGTCCGGATTTTCCCTGGGCCGAGCCCGGCCAACGAGTCTGGACGCACAGCCGGCGCGAAGACTCCCCCCGAGAGCCCGGCGGCGGGATAGCACGTCCCCCGGCCTCCGCCTGCCCGCTTTGCTTCGTGGAGGCCGTTGGACTTCGGGAGCGTTACGGTGGATCGGGGAGGGGAGAAAGGGTCCTGGTGCTTAGCTGGCGGTGTAGCTGCCACCGAGGCACGAGCTGCCGGCCCCTGAGCCGCAGCGCTTGTGGGGAAATTTCGTTCCTGAAGCTCAAGCACGGAGCGCTGCGCCCCGAGGACGGATTGGACCGTCGAAGCAAGCTTCGGAAGAGGCCGCCGCCAAATTTTCTGCGGGCGCGGCATCTACTTTGCGGCCAGCTGCAAGGGTGCGACTCGCAGCGCTCTTTCTGCTTGCCGTCAGAGGGGAGGCAAGCGTCCCAATTCAGGCACCCCGGCAGCTCCGAGTTCTTGCCCCTCCGCAAACCTGCGCTGGCCTCGGGCAGCGCCGTGGGAAGAGCTTTGAAGGAGCTTCCCATCAGGCGCCTGGAAACGTGGCCGTACCCCCCTCCACCAGCCCTTCTTTAGGCCGGCAGGGTCACGCACCAAGCCTCAACGCCAGCCTTTTTCCACGCTCCCCGCGTGCTCCAGCAGCAGCGGGGGTTGGAGGGGGCACGACTGTCCCGGGAGGTGCCGCGGCTCCCCCGGCAGCGGCCGGCAGCGGCCGGCAGCGGGGCAAAACCTGCGCCCAGCCGGTGCCCGCGGTGCGGAGCAGGCTGCACCCCCGGGCACGGGCAGCAGGGATCCCCGCGGTGGCTGCAGCGACCGGAGGAGCAGAGGAATCGAAACACGGAGCTTTCGCCAAGTGGGAAAGGGGTGCGGCTTCTCCCTGTGAGCCGGCACGGAGAGCCGTGGGAAAGAGGACCTCGCTTCAGCCCCTGCGGCAGCTGGCCGGAGTCTGGGGCGGCTGGGACAAGGCAAGGGTCCGCAACCTCTGAAATACGACTGCGAGAACTTACCGGGCTCTGCCCTGTTGCTTGGAAGTAATCCTGAGCGTCCCTGGATTCGTTAATGTCAAACACTTGCAGGCACCCGGGCGCAAGTTGTATTGCTTGAGCATCTCCATGGCATTCCTGCTGTAAGGGCAGCCTGCCCTTACGAACAGGGTTACCTTGCCGTCCTGGATTTTGCTCTCCAGAAACTTATCAGCCATGCTGCTGTTTCAAGGTGAGCGGGAGCGCTGCCCTTCCCCTGCGAGTTCACAGGCAGGCGGGACAGCAGCAATCTCAGCCCGAGGTATTTATGAGCTGGACAGTGCCTTCCTCCCTGGAAACTCCTCCCCAAGAGGACGTAAGCTCTTCAGCAGACCGTGGGTTTTAAGGCAGCGGTACTTTTACTTTCTGCCTCTTTTACAGGAAATCCAAATTGCCAAACTGGTTTCTTTGCACTACTTTGCAGGATGAAAGCGGGAAGACAGGTAGCTGTCGGGCGTCACTTCAGCGCCCGCGCTGCGGCACGAGGTTTGCAGGAGCGGCTCGCGAACTGGTGCGCCGGCCGGGCTGAGCTCCCGCTGCCGCCTCTCTCCCCCGAGGCACGTTGGGCAATGTCCGTCCTGCCCCTCACCTCACCGTTCGGGATGCTGAAACCGCCCTGGGGGCACAGTGCGGACATCCCGAAGCCCACAGGAAGCTAACTGACATCCATCCTTTCGCCATACTGGCTTCCACCCCCAGAAGCGAAAAGAAAATCCCCAAACCCAACCCGTTGGGGCGTACGTCTTTCGACCTGCAAGCCTTCCACAGGGGTGGCATTCCCTGCCGACCGGTTTCCAAAAAGTGCCTGAACAGCTTCTCAGCCTTGCCTCAGTTCCCAGGAGGTCTGTGTTTTAGCCCCCAACAGGACCTGAGGACCAAAAGCGTTCAGAGAACCCGTCCCAGCGTGAAAGAAAGT